>NC_056731.1:914094210-914154210 GCF_019279795.1 Protopterus annectens | reverse complement strand
AAAGTGAATAAAATTAATTACTCAAAGACTGATTCAGTAAAACCCATCCAGTCAAGACTATTAGATTGAATGGGTAGCTCACAACACCTATTCGTATGGATGAGAGAAGGCATTAATATAACTAACTCTGAGGCTATCAGCATAGCTGGTAGTTTGAAAAAGGTTTTGAGAATTGCGCATTCAGTCTATCAGCCTGAAATGAGCAGACTTCTCACTTCTTACAACTTGTCTTTGATGAATCAACTATTTTCTCTCCTCAAATCCCTTTTGGAAGTGTTTTAGACAGTAACATCCTCTCTCTCTCCAATACCCTACATGTTGTATAATACAAACATGTTGCACCTTACGTAGATTAATGCTAGGCAAGAAGAAATGTTTCCTTACTATTAACAATGTAACAGGATATTAGTAGCTGCAATACATGCAAAATAGCTTGTTTGTACACTTTACTCCTCTTGTGCCTTAATCATTAGCAATTAGCACACAAATAAAGATGATAAATTAAATAGCTGCTAATTACATTCACAGGGGCAAGCTTCATAGCATAATAATTTCCACTGAAATCATATCTATCAAAAGGACAGATAAGTTGATTTGAAAGAACAGTTTATTTATTCATGACTACAAACCACTGAATCGTATTTGCAGACTCATCATGTGTGCCACCTTTGTTTGTACATGCAAACAGCCTCAAAAGTTCATAATGAAATTTAGGAATTCATATGTCAGTAATGTGCAGCCTAATCAGTCATCTGTGAAGTAGAACGGACAAAAGAAAATTACATATCTGGTAAAAAACAAACACAAGGAATCGATTACTGAAACCGCTATGTATTCACTTATTTGCATTTTGCTCACTGACAAATTCAGACATTTCTACTCTGACTTTTGGAGGAATGGGCAACTCAAGTCCAGAAAAAGAGTTCAAAAAACTTCACGTCATCCAGTGCCAATATCTTGCAACTCAATGCAAAATGTTTATGAATGGCCTAGGTAAATACTTTCCAGTATTGTGCCACATGTACGGATCAGCACTGCATGTGAGATTACAGTTGTGCACAGACATAGTTCTGTGCATACAGTGCAGAAAGAACAAACTGCACTTCCTGTAGATACTCTTTGCAGTAGCAAAGATTTGCATATGCCACCTGGGATTATTTTAATTTTTAATTAACAGTTTCAACCAACCTGTATGCTAAGCACCTCAGTAGCAGACAGCAATGGCACAATGAGCAAAAAAAGTTTACTTTGGGACTGGCAATGCTTATTTAGTGAATTGCTCAGGACGGTTTCATGATTATGAAACACACTGCTTGTGATTCTTCACTACTACTGCATTTCAGCATAACTCCAAGCTCTAAAAGAAGGTTTAAGAATACAGAGAATGTTTCTTATGTGTGCAGATGTGACGACACAGAAAAGAACACTAAAGAGGTTGAAGAACGTGAATATGTCAGTGGCTGGAAATTCCATAGGTGCAGTCAACAGTGGTATATTACACAAAAAAGTTATGTAATTTGAATATATGCACTGCACAACTGGAACAATTCTAAGTCACAAACAAGATGACTTCTTTTTTTTGAACTGTAGTGACATGTCTTTTCAGATGTTGGCATCACATACGACTTCAGGCATGGCATTTGTGGTTAATGGGACCATAAATGAATCTACACAGTCAACATGGGTATGTTCCATGATTTAGCTGGCCCTTTCCAAAAGTGCAGGGGTGTTGTAGCAATGCATTCAGGCCATTTTGACAGTTCATAGGGTCATAGGTATGTACTAGGCTAATGGCCCTGGAGCCTTTACAAGCCTAGCCCATAGAAGTGCAATGGAACTGTGCTGCCCGACATCAATTCCCAGTGCCTCTATCAAGTAGAGCCATTGGAGTGATCCCCAGGGTGAACTTTCTATTTCCCATCTACTCATCAAGATTTATCTTGAAGAGGGCCAGTGAGGTGCTCTGCTTGACATGTATGGGAAGTCTATTCCAGAGCATGGGCAGTCTCTGGGTTATGAACCTGTCCCTCCTGTATGTTCTGTTGATTGTGGTAATGAGGTTTAGGTCTCTGAAGCATGTGGTGCAGAGGGATTGGGATTTCTTTAGCTGTAGCATTTCTAACAGAGCTGGGTCAGACATGGCTTTGTAAGTCAAGCAGAGATCGCCTCTTAGTAGACAAATTGAGACAGAGAATAGCTGGAGTATTTTGAGTCTGTCCATGTCAGACATGTGTTTAAGGCCTAGGATCCTCTTCATGAGGTACTTGTGTGGCCTCTCCAGCTGTTGCAGGTTACTGCAACCTTTGGCTAAACATCTTTAATTGCCTTTTATCAGTGTAAACCCAACAATTGAAATTTGGACAAGGGACTTTATTTTACCATTTTTAGATGCCTTTCATGTGTAATATCCAGGACTCTAGAGTGCATCTTCACTGGAGTGAAACTTCTCTAGAAGCACAATAAGAACTTCCTTTCCAATCCAACAGTTATTCTTTTATGTCAGCAAAAGCATGAAGTAAAAAGCTTCCACATGTAAGCCATCTTTTTACAATAAATACATAAAAATGAGGTGGTACCTCATCTCTCCTGGTTTCTCTGTGCATAGCAACATTTACTTATTGGTTGTTAACTGAGCAAGTGGGCTAGCCATAGACACTTTCAACTATAACACAGGTTTAATCAGCAAAATAAGTACAGTATAGATAATTATATGGGTCTACTTCATTTGCCCAAACTTCCATTTGCCCGACACCCATTTGCCCGAGACCAAATGACTGAAATTTTATTTGACCGACACTTCATTTGACCGACAAGTATTATTGGCAAGAAAAGGGAATATGCCCCCTTCCCCACTGTAGTGCGACCCTGGAGTTAGAATATATAGTTAGGGGGTGTGGGGGGCACAGTGGGGGTGTGGGGGGGCAAAGCCCCCCACTTAATTTCATATTATATTGTTTAGTTTTGCTTTAATATTGCTTAGTAAAACAAAAGTAAGTGGGGGCCTTCACCGCCACACCCCCCATTGTGGGGGGCTGTGCCCCCCACCCCCCTAACTATATATTCTAACTCCAGGGTCGCACTACAGTGGGGAATAGGGCATATCCCCTTTTCTTGCCAATAATACTTGTCGGTCAAATGAAGTATCGGTCAACTGAAGTGTCGGTCAAATGAAATTTCGGTCAAATGGGGTCGGGCAAATGGGTGTTGGGCAAACGGAAGTTCGGGCAAATGAAGTAGACCCATATATATAGACCTCAGTACACCTAATCACCTGGCATATTTTTGAAAGGTGGGAGCGAGCTGAATTACCTGCAGAAAATGCACACAGACACTGGGAGAACATGTACAACTCTACACAGACAGTGAAAAGCCAGGATAGAAAATTGGAGTCTGAAGCAAAGATAATACTAAGAAATTGTGCTGTCCACAACTTACACAGATAATTGTGCAAAAACAGGCATTTAGTAAACCTCCTCTTAGTTCCTCAAGGTTTTCATATCATAATTATCAGACCCAGTTGGCATGATCAAAGTTGTTCTTCACTTTATATTCAGTTTCATGTGTTCATGTGAATATCCACCTAGAAGAAAATGACTACTTTGCTGTAACTTGTTTGTGGTCATTATGGAAACTTCTTTTTTATAGAGCATATATATTATCAAAAGCAAAAAAAAAAAAATACAACATTAACTTGTCAGTTTCACATAAAAAAACTGCCTTCAAACTAATGTGAAAGACTGAATTTGCTGTGCCATAGTGATTCTAAGGCTTTTCAATCTCAAAACGTAAGGAATAATTATTTACTTCCAATGTTTAGCAACCACAACCATCCTATATGCAGAACATCCAAAAAATACAATTGATGTTACAAGGCTGGCAATATAGCACACAGTAAGTGTGCTAATGATGAAATATCAGGCTCATTTATGAAGGCTAAGTATGGCTAACAGTGAAGATCCATAACCAATATAAATCTTTTTCTGCATATGGCTTGCTTACATTTCTTTACTTTTCAGGTCAAACTATTTTTCTGACAATTTCATTGTAGAGCTATGTGGGTTAAACTTATTATTACTGGATCTAATTAAGAAGCAGATATTTGTAGAATGCTCATCAAAGGTTCATAGGTACTTAGGCATGAGGTCAAGGAGACCACTGAGAAGCCTAGTTCAATGTCTCAATTGCCCCAGATCACTGTTGGATTAAGTGACATGCATAGAGTCATATAGTAGACAAATGGAGGCCAGGGAATTAAACCATGTACTACTGGAAACAAGAAAATATTTTGAGAAAACGCACATATACATGACGAGAGCATGCAACCAGTAAGTAGAGGTCAAGACTGATTCTAAACACTGGAGCTGTGAGGCAGAGAACACAATCAATGAGCTACTTTGCATGTCAGAACCAGTTTGTAATTTATAGCCTAAGCCAATGATGTAAGAATCTATCTAGAATAAAACAGTGATTCCAGTATCAGTACAATAAATGATTTTATATTATTTAAAATTCATTACAGAGGAAGAAGGTTCTCATCTCTTTGGCATAAAGAGCCATACTTAACCAACAAGTCATATGTTGGTGGGCTATGGCTGAATACTGTTTGCTGAAATGTTTCACAGCACTGTTTGCTCCTGTTGCCATTAACACATCAATCATCAAATATGAATTTGGTACACCAAATTACTGCCATCATACAAAGTGTGAAAGACCCCAGTTCAGAGTCAATTTTTGTTAAAACACAGAAAATGTCATACAGTCTCATGAAACTGGGATAGGGGCATCTAAAAACACTCACCATTTGAAACCTAATAATATTGGGTACAAAATAGCCTAATGTCAAACTAATTTTGTTTTACCTGACCTTGTGTGCATTTCTTCTTTAACACTTGGCTTTAGGTCATAACGTCACTTAACCTTCTGAATTACTGATTTCCTTCCAATACTCAGCCCACATGCTACTTCCTGAATGTGTGGCCACCTGGCCAAGTACTTCATATTCCTGTCTGTTTCACTTTACTTATACCAGACTGTAAATCTCAAATACCACTTATTCTGACATGTTTGCCTTAGATTAAGCATTCTGTATTCACTCAGCTAAAGTTGGAACTACATTACATCTTTTCTTCATGTCTCAGATATGTAAATGATCCATCGACTGGGTACTTATTTGAACAAAAGCTATTCTACTGCAGTGTAAGGGTGTTAAATCCAATCATATGAAAAAAGCAAACAGTACCATATTGCTGTAAATTCAGCTCATAAACTTTCATTCCACAAAAATATGCATCTTGCTTCTGGACCGCTTTCTAAAGCATTGCTGATGTTATAACTCGTTTACTACTTCTTTCAGTTGAGCTCGCATTTTATATCTTTTTATAACAATTTTCTTTAGATATCAACAAGTATTAACTAATTATTCTTGTATGAAGAGGCGTCAAATGCATTGTGCTTAAAAAAGCACCATTATATAGTCTTTAAAGTATGACAGCAGAAAAACTAAGTAAAAACAGCAACAACGGGTTTTCTACAGATGTAAATTTTGCCATTGTGAAATATATAGTACCATTGCTAAATATATTAGCCTATCCAAGAAATACATAATCATGCAGTATGCAAACCATTTAGTCTAACAATATTAAGACATCTCAAGTTGTAGACTCCATTTCTGTTGGGAACAAAGCCTTGACTGCATCCCTGCAATGTGGGATTAATGTTAATGACCGGGATGGTGCAAATGAGGGACAAGAAGGGGAGGATTGAGTGGTAGATACAAATTCACCCATCTTGATGATAGGAAGGCTATTAGACTCCAAGTGATGCTGAATCTTGACAGAAGATAGGAGACTACAATGGGAATGCTTGTCATTGTAGCTATGATGATTCATGTTCTGAAGTGGGCATGCAAAAGTCAGTCTAGTATTGCGGTCCCCACTGCAGCTGTAGTGAGTGGCATGGCAACCATGTGGGATACTGATTGGCCAAAGGGAAAAAAATTCCTATAGCCACCTGGATGATGACACTTTCACAACTTAGCTCTTTCTCTGACAACTAGGATGTTACAAAGGGACTGTGTGGTTCAAAAAGGTGAGTATGGGAATAGGTGTGCAGCACAAAATTATAGAAGCTTAGTGTTTCAATGGTATGGGGGTAAAATAGCTATATAAAAAAGACTTCTCAAGCACATTTGAAGTTGCTGGCTAGCAGTGCAGAAGCATTAGTGGATACAACACAAAGGAAAAATCCTACAGAAAAAAATAACTTGGCACACACAATTAAGTGCTGCAAGCTGTACTTTACCTTCTTACATATATAAAAAGGTGTGTACATGCACATGAATGTATACACACACACACACACACACACACACACACACACACACACACACACACACACACACACACACACATGCATACATGCATGTACACGAATGTACAAATGCTACTAAATCCATTTATTTACAGTTTACTGTAAAAAAAAAATTAAACTCTGAGAACTACATTACCACTGTGGACTTGCTTAAACGAGGTAAGCAAAATCTTTTTAAATACATCTGTTATATAACAGCACTGAGACACTTCTGTCTAATAGCAATGTTAGACATACCTACACTGTTGATATCTATCTACCATTAGTTCTGGGAACATCCATTGTCATTTATGTATGACACTGTGATCCTGTGAAGTTTGGCTTGTGATGTCCAGGTGAAGACAGAGTTCACATCTCCTAAAATTTAACACAATTATCAAAATGAAACATAGGATTACCACTTGTGTTTCAGTGTGTATTTGGGAAATTACCTGCTAATTTTTTTAATGTGAGCAGGAAAAGGGAAGGGTTGAAAAGTTTCAAAAACAGATGCTTTATTCCATCTGTTTTCTATTCCCATGGCTCACAGAGCAGCATTTATCCATAGCTTCATTGTCCAACCCCCTTTCGTGGTATCCTACATTCTGTGCTAGCTTTGCGACATTAAAGATGGTAATTGCAAAGCATATTCAATTTCTGTTAAGGTAAATGAACTTGTGTGATAGTGTTCAACATATCTGTAGCCCTTAATCCGTTAGAAACTTATTTTTTGCATAATGTATGCCCTGAGAATAATACAAAAATGTTTTATGAAAGCAAATACTATATACTATTAATTAAATAATCCCCAGATGCATCACAACCTTTCAGGAAAATACATCCCTGTCTTAAAAGGCTCAGACTGGAATACATACCGTATCAACACCAACCTAATCGGCTAACTGCATAAACAAAACAAAGGCAGGGGACTGTTTCCACAGTCTGTGGTAAACAACCTGCATACACATACACACACAAAAACAGAAAATAAGAACATAAAAAAAAGAAGTGTTATTTTGTAGTAGATGTATATTATAATGCTGCTGACAAGACAAAACGACAACTGTTATTTTCTGTAACCACAAAAAGTTCAGAAAACACAGGGCTTGTTTTCTCTGTGATGGTTTCACAAGGCACCCTCCCCCCTCATTTTAAACAATGTTGGTCATTTAGTCCTACATTTCACTGTACTAAGCAACTTATTTCACAATGGGGGAGGGGCAGCACACTAGATTACATCCTGTATAAAACAGTGTCATCTCCTTCCTAGATACTTCTGGTTCAGTAATAATTGATGTTTCATGTGTAAGTGAATTCAATTATTGCATGACTTAGCTCGCATAGCTGATAGAATACAATAATAATCTGTATTTTGACTGTGAAAAAAGTATTCTTATTTTTCCAGTTAATTCCTATCCATTACATTAACTTGTGCTATCCAAAAGAATTTAATATGGATGCAGATGACTTGTATCTCTAAGTAGAACATTTAAAAACAAGTGGAAAAGTTTTAAAACGTTTCATGGAGTTTAAGTGGTGGCGTTCAGTAAACAGAATTTATCTTAAGTTACTTGAGAGACATTTTGAGTGTTTTTCTGAAAAAAAAAAACATTAAGACACTGCGTGATGGACAACAAACAGATCCAAAATCATCAATGTAATGAGTCACTGTTTACATTCTCTGCCAGTAACTGCAGTTCTTTGTTAACCATGAGAAGAGTAGTGCTAAAAATCCTGTAAAAAATATGTAATGCATGGAGCACTGTGATTTTGCTCCCAAATCAGAAAAAATGATAAACCTGTTAAGTGCTTCTCTAGAGTGAGACCTGACCATAACAGCCCTTATTTGTTACACTCCTCCAACCACTGTTGCTGTCAGGTATAAGGGAAGGGACGTTCACTAACTTTCTACAGTCCCTGAGTATCTTTCCTCCTATATCTGTGCAAGTTTACAGAAATAATTAAATGTGGGTGGCATTTAAAAACTTTCCTGATTATTTTTCTTACTTGCTGTCTATGCGACAGCACTTTCTAAGTGCTTTACTGGCTTTCAAAGTCAATAAAATACTTAGAATTTTTTTTTTGTAACAGGTAGTACAGCCCTGTGTGTCGAATGCTTTTCAAACACTCTGTTTGTGCTATGCCGATGAGGTCATAACAAGGCCGAAATATGCATATCCACAGCTAGTGGTTTGGCTAGAAATGGTCCATTAAAACGACAAAACAAGTCATGGGCATTCAGAATTGTCAATTAGCTGAAACACCTGATGTTCATAAGGATCATTTGCATATATCCCATGTGCCTCTGATGCAAGAGGTTTGGGAGGTCACTTATTGGAATTTCTAGCTTTGCTGGAGTTTTCATTTTGTTTTTACAGAATGTTTTGGGGAGGAAACTGGAATACCTGGATAAAATCTACATAAAATCTACACAGGTGCAGGGAGAACAAGTCAATTTCTAAATAGACAGTGAACAGAGATCAGGGTTGAACCCCGGACAAGGCACTGTAAGGCAGAGTTGTTATCTCAAAGCAATCTCTGGTGATATACTATTGGGCTCTAGTAACTACTATTAACATACTGTACCTAGTAACAGCACAGCATAACCACATTAACCAAAAAATCCTCTCATCACTCATGATACAATGTGACATATTGGAAAATAATTTATAGCAGATGACTTCCACAGAGTCACAACACTGGAGTGCCATATTGCACCTAGTGTAACATGGCCTACCCATTGTAATTCATAAACCAAATTGATTTCTTATTAACATATCATGGGATCATCTAAGCAAAGTCATTTCATACAATATGGCATGAAATGGTATGAAGCCACGGAGCAGCAAAGCTGCAGGGAGCTGGTACTGAGAAAAACTCAAGAGGAAGCAAAGAGCCTCCCTCATCACTGATGCAAATCAACATTGTAAGAAATGCAGAAGTCCACCAACTTGCAGGCGAGGACAGCTCTGCTTTTGGGGCCATGGTGCTTTATGGATCTGAGTTATTGATACTACAGTAAGGTGCACTGCAAAGTAAAATACAATTCTAGTGCTCCTTACCTCACTATGCTATAACATACTGAACTGATGCCTATGAATCAAAACGTAGTACAGTACACGTCTATTACTCCTTACCGCACTATGCTATAGCATACTGAACTGATGTATATGAATCCCAAAGTAGTACAGTTCAAGTCTTTTACTCCTTACTGCACTATGCTATAGCATATAGCATACTGCAGTGATTCCTATGAATTCTAGTGTAGAGTACATATTTATTACATATGTAGTGTACAGTACATATTTATTACTCCTTACTGCACTATGCTATAGCATCCTGCAGTGATGCTCATGAATCACAAAGTAGTACAGTTCAAGTCTTTTACTCCTTACTGCACTATGCTATAGCATATAGCATACTGCAGTGATTCCTATGAATTCTAGTGTACAGTACATATTTATTACATATGTAGTGTACAGTACATATTTATTACTCCTTACTGCACCATGCTATAGCATACTGCAGTGATGCTTACAAATCCCACGGTAGTACAGTACAAGTCTATTACTCATTGCTGCACTATGCTGTAATATACTGCAGTGAAGTCTGTGAATCCCAAAGAAGAACATTTCAAGTCATTTACTCCTTACTGTACTATGCTATAGCATCCTGCAGTGATGCTCATGAAACACAAAGTAGTACAGCTCAAGTCTTTTACTACTTACCGAAATACACTGTAGCATACTGCAGTGATGCCTATGAATCTCAAAGTAGTGCAGTACAAGTATATCGCTCCTTACTGCACCATGCTATAGCATACTGCAGTGATGCTTATGAAGCCCAAAGTAGTACCATACAAGTCTTCTTACTACTTTTTGCACTATGCTATAGCATACTACAGTGAGCAATACAAATTTTAAAGTAGTACAATGCAAGTCTATTAATCATTACTGCCCTGTATTGTAACATACTGCAATGATGTCTATGACTCACAACGTAGCAGTTCTACCCTATATCATAAAATAACAAAGTCTGACAGACTTACAGCTAATTGCAAGATTGATCTTTTTTTTTTTAATGAATCTCAGGCCTTGGTTCTTGTTGTGCAAAAAAGACAGACAAAATGTAGATTTAGTTTCCTTTCTTGGAAAAACAGTGCTGACACTATAGTGCAGCATAGTAGGGGGTGGCAGCTGCACTCCTGAGTATGTCATTTTTCACACGAGATGTTAAAACGGAGATCCCTTCTGCTTGAGTTAGTGGTAGCTCAGGTGGATGCAAAAGATCCCATGGCACTCATTGAAAACAGTAGGGTTCCTTTATTTATATACAAAAATAATTCTTATTTACAAAATATTTACATATTTACAAATATATATAAATATACAAATCATTTTACACATATTCATAATTTCTTATACAATCATGCTAAATGTTCTTCCTTATTCCACAACCACCATCTGACTTTACTTAATATTGTTGCTAAAATCCATTTGCTACTAAACATAATTTCATTTATTCTTTCATTCCATACAACCCATATATCATAAAATACATTTTCATCTATTCTTTTAACATATTATTTGCTTCTATTTTCATAATATCCATATTTATTTTATCCACTACTTTTATCTCTTCAAAATCTTCTTTATATAGTTTTCCCCATAACTTTTTACTCTTACATTTCAATAAACACATATTACATAGTTTCTTCTTCTTGACAATGTAAACATATTCTATCACTTTTCTTTTTATATGGCATATTTCCTTTTACTGGCAATTTGTCTATTACCATTCTTCACCAAAAATCTCGACACTGTATTTTCTAATTAAACCTTTGGCTTCTTATTTTATAGCTTTATTTTTTTTTCATCTGTTAGATTTTCCATTAGTTTTACATAGTAATGTTTTTTATACCATACTTTTCTATCCTTTTTCTATATCATCAATTTTTATTTTCCACGAAAATATCTTTTTCTTGGTAACATTTTATTTCATTTATACATGCTTTTTCTCTTTTTTTATCACCCCCCCCCCAAATTTATCATACATATATTTATACAGTTTTACTGCTAATCTCTCATCTTTTTCATTTATCCACTTTAATACTTTGTGCAAAGTTAATGAAGCAGCATATACTACTAGGTTAATTAACCATAAACCCCCTTCTTGTTTATTTACATACAAAATTCCTTTTTTTACTGGGTTTAATATAGAACCCCATATAAATGAAAAAAATATCTGCAATAATTCCTTTTCAAATGTTGTTGGCAACATAAATACACTTGCCTTTTTTCCTGAACAATAATTTATATGTTCTCCAGAAAAGACATTTGCTTTATTTCTTCTATTGTTTTTTCCCATTGAATTCTACTTACATCTTTATTCCCAAATTTTATACCTAACACAGAAATTTCATTCATTGTAAAATATATACCTCCAATCTTTACTATATCACCTGAACCTTCACATTACTTTTCATTTAAAACCATCCTTATCATCTCCAAACACTCATTTGTGCAAATTATTACTTTGTTTATCCAAATTTTGTTTTTTACAATTATTATAATGTCATGAACTCCACCATGTCCAACTTACTATTAATAACCCCCTCTGTCATATCATAACTAACTATACAACCCCTCTATGTCCCCCTCTGCCTATAGCACCGACTTAGCTAGTATGAAGTTTCTATGCATGAAGCCAAACATCATTTCCTAGGAGACTTCAACTACTTCTACATTAACTGGAAAACTCAAAGATGCATGCCCAGAAATGCCTGCATTTCATCAATGCACACTCTCAAAACCAAGTAGTCCTCACTCCAACCAGGGGTGATATAATCCTGTGAGTTGGTCCTTACCAATATTTCTCCCCACCAATTGTAACTCACTCCCTTGTCATATCAGACCACATATCAGTCACATTCAGCTTTACTCTGAAGCTGGAAGCAGTTGTCAATACTTTGGTATTGAGAGATTGTGCCAAGACTAATCTACAAAATCTGACCGATGACCTGGCTAAATTCAAAAGCCCCTTCCGTCTTGATGAACCCACTGCTTATGCATAATCCTTAACTGTCAAATTCTATGCACATGTAAATAACTATATAGATGCATAAGTTCTGAGAAGCAAATACAATGCCAAATTTAAAAACAAACCCATGTGGTGGAATCCTAATATAAACAGGCTATATAATCAAAGAAAAACCTCACTGCACACAAAAATAAATTCTGTTCTCATGATGCCAATAATGCTCTTGCAAATCAAAGCCAGATATGAGGTAAAAATACCTATCTGCATGAAAGATAACTACAAAGCCTTCTTTTTAACTATGCTAGAAATCTCAGAAACAACGCTCAGCACTGTTCAGTGTTAATATTAAAGGATATTGCATGCTTGGACCCAGAGGACAAAGCTAATATATTAGCAGACAGATTTAGTTCAGCCTTCCTCGCCCTTCCACTCATATATTCCCAGATCACATGCCTGCATCTACACCCCCAAATCTTTCAAGAAAAAGTTCTCAAGGTACTATCCAAGGCCAAAAATTGGACAGGATAACATACCAAACTGTCCGGTGGTTAGTCTGAAACATGATTTGTCAGACCCCCTACTCAGTTAATTTTATAGCAGCCCTCCAAACAGTCATCATTCTGGATGGATGGAGGACAGCAACTATCATCCCCTTGCACAAAGGTGAGGCAGTTAATGAATCCAGGTATTCAAAGACGCATAAGCTTGACCAGCCTCATCTGTAAGACTGGAGAAAGGATCATTATGGAAGTGATAACTAAATACATAGATAACCTACAAACATTTAAATCAAGCCTGTTTGTATTAATCAAGGGCAAATACTGCCTACTTAACTTAGTTAACTTCTTTGAGAAGGTTACTGAAGTAATGGATAAGGGCAGATCAGTACACACTACATATACCTAGACCATGCAAAGGCATTCAGCACTATCACATACTCAGATATTGTAGATAAACTCTTCTAGCTAAATGTAAATCCTTCTGTATCTTGCTCAATATCAAACTGGCTCATACACAGAACCCTTGAAATGTGGGTGAATGGCTCTACCTCCTTCTAAAGACCTGTCACTAACAGTGTGCCCCATGCTTCAGTCCTTGGCCCACTCCTCTTTGGCATTTACTCCTCAGAAGTCAAAGCAAATGTTAAGGGTTTAAGGCTGGCCAAATCTGCAGATGACTTTAAACTTGGTACTATCATAAACTCTCCAGAGGACACCAAAATCCTCCCAGAGGGCCTTTTTCAAACCAATAGCTGGTGTCTAAACCATGAAATAGAACCGAATGCCACAAAATGTATAATTGCACCTTTCAGCAAGCATGACTTTCCTTGTAACTATCACATTGACAGTACACTCCTGAAAGCTGATCCCACAGTCAGGGATCTGGGAACCTATGTCAGTAATGAACTGTACTTTGATCACCACATATCCACTATGATAAGGACATTTCTTTCATTGCACAGCTTAGATCTAAAGGTATGGCATCCAGGTCTAGGAACATAATCATTGCACTGTACCTGATCTTCAGGCTGATCGCTGAGTATAATGCCCCAATCAGTATGCACCTGTCCAAACACTTGTCACAGCTGGAGTGATCATAATGCTGTCTCATTAAAAAAAATCAAGGGCCTAAATCACAACAACTATGCACGGCATATCAGACATTTGACTCTTTACTCAGTATCATACGGACTACTAAGAGGTGACCTCTGCCTTCCATATTGGGTCTCAACAGACCCTTTCCTATCAGACTTATTACACATTTGCAAGTCCAGTGGGAGCATAAACACCAACTGAAAATATATCAGTCTCATTTGCAACATAACTAGAACATGCTGGAAGGATAGGTATCTATCACAGAAAACCTCCCTACTATGGAATTGCATTCCACACTACATAAAGCAAAGCACTTATCTTAATCTATTCAAATGTAATTTGGGCAAATGAATGGGAAACTGCAAATTCACTTCTGGCTTAGCATTCATGTGTCTCATGGATAGAGGCAACAAATAAATGCCCCAGCATTTCCTTGTTCTGCCTATTTCTGGGTTATTTATACACCAAACATAAGGGCTAAAAACTACCACAGGAATGTAAGGAAGAGAAGGAGGAAAACTTTACCTGACTTACAGGTCATATGGTAGGGGCAGAATATTAAAGAAGCTTTGCAAGGATGGAATATACTGCATGTATATTGTATATCTCTTTAGTGGCAGCTTAAACATCTCCTGAACAAGGACACTGTACCATATTTGGCAAAGAGGGGAGACAAGGGTAAATGTGCAAAATTTACTTACAGACAGCAATGAACTTTTTGCTTTAATTTTCTGATACCCACTTTCTGCTCTGCCTGTCAAGGCCAAAGAGAAATCAGATTCTATCTGAGCAAGCACTGGATATAATGCAGTGAAACCATTTCTTGCCTTGATGCCAGCCTATCACATGACACACATGCGCACGCGCTCACACACACACACACACACACACACACACACACACACACACGGAATTTAGAAGACAGCCTATCCTCTTAAAAGCATATATTTGGGATATAGGGGGAAGTTGGAGCACTCATAAAACACCTACATGGACAGACGGACACAGGGAGAACATGAAAACTACACACAAAGGACTTCCAACTGGGAACCAAAACAGAAAATTAAGAGTATGAGGCAGCTGCATTAATCTCCACACCACTGTAGAACTGATTAAATGCATCTTTTGTTAAAGAAATACAATTTGAAGTAAAGAAGTTTGAAAAAAGAAACCAATTAGCCAATGGAAGCATTTTTATAAAAGAGATGACAAAAATTCTAAATGGGGGTACTGCCTGCCAAGAGGCTATTACCGGGAACAACTTGAGAGAAGATAATTATAATTATGCTTAAGAAGCAATTACAGTATTTATTTCATATGTAATCAGCAGACAGAGTGTACATCTTTCTGATTACATGGCTAGCATTTACACTAACAGATACTAAATGGATTTATGCAACTTCTCTTCAGTTTAAAAATACACTCCTGACATGACACACTAGTAGTATTTTTTTAACACAAGTGATAATTTGTTCTTCATGATTCCTCCTGATTTACTTTTGAGTATCCGTGATGGCCAGTTTAACATTCTTGATCCTTTTTTACCAAACTCTACTCTGTGTACTTTCCCATGCCTGTCAATCAACAGGTGTGTCCCATGAGTATCTCCAACACAGTTCCCCTTCCTCCACATGATTACACTTTGGGTACTATTTTATTTTATTTTTATTTTATTTTACATTTGTTGACCGGGCTAGTCTAGCTGGATATATGTCCATTTTCAGTAGAGGCCCGGGGAGAAAAGCTCCACACATAACATAAGCAAGACAGATAGACAAATTGTTAATAAAGACTTACACATAAAAATATACATTTAAATCAACTAGTAATCAAAAATCAGCATACATTAAAGGAACTCAAAAATTTAAACTCATACACAATGTTCTGTCGATTTCAAAGCAAGTTTACCTAAAACATATGGTTATGCAGTAAGGCAACAGCCATGAAGATTACATTAAAAGCTCAAAGGGAAGAGAAGTGGAAGGAGTATGAAGGAAAGAAAAGAAATGACACAAGGCCAGAATCATAAGTAAGAGAGGAGAAGAAAAAAGACAGTCAAGACGAGGTGGGAGAGATGGTAGACGTAGGTCAGAGCATAAGAGGACAGCAGGGAAGGGAAGCAGGGTAGACATTAGTTTTCAGGCAAAATGAAGGGTTAAAGGTTAGGAGAGAGTAAGGAGAGGGAAGTTAGCCTGGAGTACTACAAGAACAGAGCCAGTGGTTTTGGAAAGTTAGCCTGGAGTACTACAAGAACAGAGCCAGTGGTTTTGGAAAGTTAGCCTGGAGTACTACAAGAACAGAGCCAGTGGTTTTGGAAATGTAGTTTGATTTGTTGTTTGAAGAGAGGTAGGGATGAGATTAGTGTTAACTCTTTAGGCAGCAAATTCCATACTCTGCCTACAGTATTGGTGAAAAGAGAGTCACCAGCTAAGTTGTGGGCCTTTATGGGTTTGGTCATAAGTTTACAGGAGGAACGAAGAGAGGTGAGATTTTTATAATGGAGTAGAAGTTGTGAAAGAATAGGGGTGTTACTAGGTTGGTACAGTAATTTGTGGGCAATTGTAAGTTGTGAAATATTAAGATAGTTTTGTAGTTCCAGCCAGCCTAACTGTTTCAAATTGAGGCAGTGATGTGTTCTAAAAGGGTTACCATATTACTATATTCACTATGTGAATATATTACTATATTCACTGCTTCATTCTCTTGCTCACCTTTCCTTTCAGTGTAGTACCTATTTATGTTCTGTTCTGACCCCCTCCAGCACAACTTTCAGCTCCTTCTGTTTGTTCATACTCACTTCCTGCTCATCACTTATCTCAAAGTGAAATGGACATAGACATTTTGTATGCTTAGTGGTGCACTCCTCTATCTTCATAAAAAGGTTTTCATTTGCTTTACCAAGATGTTGTGAAACAACCCTAAAATTGTTCATTCTTTCAGGTTCTTTCATGTGCCCACTGTCTTACTGTACTTGCACTTCAAAAGTAAATCCAGTACTGAAACTGCAAGTGTATCAATGATACCATGTGTCTCATCCTGCTGGAAGCAGCTCTCTCGCTCTCTCTCTCTCTCTCTCTCTAGTGTACCCCCTGCTGAAGGTGAAACTGCAAGAGCATCAATGATACCACATCTCATCCTGTGAGAGGTAGCTGTCTCGCTGAGTATTAGTGATATTTGTACTGGCCCTAGGGCCAATAGCCTAGTACCTACCTATAAACCTATATGATTGGATGGGTAATAGGAAATTCACCCCGGGGATCACTTCTGTGGTTCTGCTTGACAGGGGCACAGGAAAATCATTTTCTTGGGTGGCGAAAGCCAGGATACCTTTTTGGCTAGGCTTGTATAGGCCCTAGCACCAATAGCCTAGTACCTACCTATGAACATACCTATGATACCACTTCTCATCCTGCTAGAGGTAGCTGTCTCGCTGCGTATCAGTGATAGATCTCATCCTGCTACAGGTAGCTGTCTTGCTGAGTATCAGTGATACCACATCTCATCCTGCTAGAGGTAGCTGTCTCGCTGAGTATCAGTGATACATCTCATCCTGCTAGAGGTAGCTGTCTCGCTGAGTATCAGTGATACCACATCTCATCCTGCTAGAGGTAGCTGTCTCGCTGAGTATCAGTGATACATCTCATCCTGCTAGAGGTAGCTCTCGCTGAGTATCAGTGATACATCTCATCCTGCTAGAGGTAGCTGTCTCGCTGAGTATCAGTGATACATCTCATCCTGCTAGAGGTAGCTGTCTCGCTGAGTATCAGTGATACATCTCATCCTGCTAGAGGTAGCTGTCTCGCTGAGTATCAGTGATACATCTCATCCTGCTAGAGGTAGCTGTCTCGCTGAGTATCAGTGATACATCTCATCCTGCTAGAGGTAGCTGTCTCACTGAGTATCAGTGATACCACATCTCATCCTGCTAGAGGTAGCTGTCTTGCTGAGTATCAGTGATACATCTCATCCTGCTAGAGGTAGCTGTCTCGCTGAGTATCAGTGATACATCTCATCCTGCTAGAGGTAGCTGTCTCGCTGAGTATCAGTGATACCACATCTCATCCTGCTAGAGGTAGCTGTCTCTCTCTCTCTCTCTCTCTCTCTCTCTAGTGTTGCAGACATACACTGTTTTACACTGCCATATCACTTTTATAGTAATCACACATGGAAACCGTTAATTGCCTTCATGTTTATTACTGTTGCTATGGAATCTTTGGGTAATTACTGTTAGCACCACACTCAACAGGTACACTTAAAATGCTAGTGGAAAGAAGTAACAAGGCAGTTAAGTTTACATAAAAATGATGTGTGCCTGTTAAATCCACCAAATAACCTGGCTCCCTGCATAATGCTGTCCTTCCCACGCACTTCTAAATCTCCTCAAGTTCCCATTCTAAACTCTCTCATGTTCATTAATTGACTTGGAGTCTACAAATTAGGTAAGGCATTGTACAGACCTATTGCATTTTTCTAAAAATAAGACCCCCCTCATTTTTATCGTACTGCTCTGTTTTTATTGCTTAGCCATGACCCTTTTATCACCATACCTCCTTTACAGCCATACTTTGTCCCTCAGGGGCCTTACTGGCTCAAATCACATCTTTCTTTATGTATTCCTCATGGGATTGTGCTTTCCAAGGAAATGTTCTCTTCTTCCGTACTCCAGTTCTTTTTCGTTACTTTCTTAGTAGCCCTTTCCCTTGTCAGTGCCTTGCACAGGGGCAGAATCATTTCACATCTCAAGGAACAATGCCTTGGAGTATAACTCAAAACATTTTTTTTTTGCTTTGCCATGGGGTTCCTGCATGGACTGTAGTAACTTATTTAATGAAACATTGATCCAAACATCTTTCACCACACTGCTCAACACCATGTCATGAAGAATATAATTACTGCTGGAACCTTTCTGCTGCAATGCATGACTGTGCACTTTCTCAAAATAAATTAAACCGCACTGTGATCATTCTAACTAGGTTTTGGAAATGTTGCTGACCAGATGAAGGAAGCAAATATTCTGTAACTTTTCTAAGCGAACAATGGGCATTGTTTTACATATTTAATAGCATAAACATCATAAAAAGTCAAAGTAGATATAAATAACTGAATGCTGGAGCATAAAAGCAGAAATTCTTTAAAACAGTTATTTTTTTCAATATCTTGCTGAAATGGCATACAGTATTTTTCATCCATTTTCACTGAAACCTGATTCAGGAAATGGGCTTGAAGTGTACATGTGATTTATGTGAGGAAAGACCCTTACAGCAACTTAGCAGGGGGCTTTACCAGCTTTGAAGTCACAAAACCTCAATTTAGTTTAAAATTGTTGTACTTCCTAGACTATTTATTGAATCAGGTTCAGGTATTTGAGTTTTGCTGAAAAAGAGCCTGAAACACCATCTCCAGGGTATATAGGGATAGAGTTCTGACTAGGAGCAAACTGACCTGAGTTTGAATACTGGATCAGAGACTGGAGGAGCTGCATGAGGGAGGGTGAGTGAGAACTGAGTGTCTGATTCCAGCTCCCCCATCCTTGAAAGGGAGGACTGGTGGTTCATTTTGTTACCTACCACTTGCACAAAGAGGTTTGCTGATAGTGAAGATTAGCCAGGAACCATGTCTTGGTACTCTCAAGCTAGTGATGGTAATCCTACTGGAATACGTGTGAGAAAATATATGTGCAAGCATGAGCATAAGAGGTCCTGAATGTGCCTCTCATTCTCATGGCAGCCACCCAAGGGGAGGGGGTTAGGGTAGTTAAGAAATACCCCAGCTGCCCAAGGTAAAGAGAGCTTTGGGCTTAGTCACAGCAGGCTGAGAAAAGTGACAGCAGTAGAAGCTGAGTTAGGGAGAAAATAACTGGTGAGAGCGGCCCACCATTGCAGGTAACTTGGGCTGCAAGTCAAGATGGTCTGCTGAGCCCATGAGGCCACAGAGGACTGGTAGCCCTTGGATACCATGGCACCTAGCACCCTTTATTTCTACATGGATGATGGCTGCCTGTAGTTTATCATTGCCTAAATCAGGGGTCATACTGCCACTGACAGGAAACTGATGGACTAAGACTGATGGAGTGAAACAAACAGTCTGCAGGTAGGAAGACAAAAAGCACATAAAAAAGGGATCTGAAAATGATCTCATTAAGCAAATCAGTCTCTGAATAGCTACAAATAATTTACAGGAGCTGGATCTAAAATAGAGTCCTATAGCATCAAAATGTTTTAATTATGTTAGCTTCATCCTTCTGAAGTACTTGATATAAAGCAGCATGAAGATATGAGAAGACCCTGTAGCTACTGTCCAAAGAGTGCACACTTTGCTTCTTTCATAATAAAATTAGAGCCACTGACATAGCACTTTACCAGTATTTGCTCCAAAATTAACTAGTCATAATAGCAAACAAGAATACCAAGAATGCAAGGGTTCAGAGAAATAGAAACCTATGCCGCATGACTACTCTTAAATTTCAAACTTTTTACAGTGAGCGCACAAAAAGCAAATAGACTTGTAGCACATGGCTTCAGACTGGTTTGTACCTTTAGGTATCTATTTTTTAGAAATATTTTGCTTCTGACCTTTTGTTGAAACTGAGGAAAGGAATCTCACAAATTTGAGTGGAGAGTCTATGTTACAGCACTGTGGAAAGTCAAGGAAGTAATATAAACAATCTGCAAGACATTCCGGTTATGTAATCCTCTGTTGAACTTTACTGTAATGAACTACAACAAGGGTATATTTTCCTACTCCTGATTGATTTTGTTCACTGGGAGAGTCGAACTGGCTACAAGATCCATTTCCAGCAGAGCTCCAGGGAGAAAGGCTCTAATGTACAAACAGCAGTAATAGACAGAGTGACACTAACATTTGAAAGGCAATAATATACAACAGTGTTTACAACATTTTTCAAACAAGGGAGAACTGCATTTCATATTTGATTAAGTATATACAGGCAGCCATCATGTTGCTATTTTCAATGTAAAACAATATGTATTACAAGAAGTATATTGGTGGGAGAGCTAGAGTTGAGAAATAGAAAAGGGTAGTTGAGGATGAAGGGGTATAACAAGAGGGGGGAAGAGAGTGACTTACAGTACAGGTAAAAGGAGGATATGGAGGAAGCTGATCAAGGATGAGATTGAAAAGAGTGATGTGGTAATCTGCTGCAGCATATTTGTAGAGTTGAATAAATGAGACTTTAGCTATCATTTGCATGGCTTTAAGAACAGTCCTGTTTTACTGATAGATGGAGTTCTAGGTTTTTGACAATTGTTGGAAAAAGAGGGAACAGCCTGCAGACAGGTTTTGAAAGGTAGAAGGTCTTTGTCTTTGTTTCTCGGTGGACTGTATGACTGTACAAGGTTGACTAGAGATGTTCAGTCATTTGGCTTGTTGATTAGATTGTGGATAATAGGGAGCTGGCAGTGTGTGAGCTGGTGAGTTGGTGAGGTAGTTCAAGCCACTGCAGGTCTCTAAGAGCCAAACATTGTTGTAACACTGTTCCAGTTAATTGGATGACTGTCAGTATTAGTGCAGAATACAGGAGAGAGAAGGTAGTGAGCACATACTGGTGACATGACATCTGCAGTGTTAGACAGGGTTTTTCCCTATAGAGAGTACTAGCTTTTGGTGTGTTTTTTCACTCTTGAATGTGGAAGTCAAATTTAGGTCCTTATCTAAGTAAACTCATAATCCGCGGTGGTGGTGCTGCGGTAGCGTTGTCGCCTCACAGTAAGACGTTGACTGGTTTGACTCTCAGCTAGAGCGTCTTCTGCGTGGAGACATGCGTGAATGGGTGTACCTTCGTTGAAGGTTGTGCATCAGGGCTGGCAACTTGGCACGTAAAAATCAAATGCAAATCATTAGTGGACCGGAGTTCTGCTGTGGCGACCCCTAACCGGGAAAAGCCGAAAGACACAACAACATCTAAGTAAACTCATAGTAGTTTAGTTTGTGTGACAAGTTCTATTTTGGTATTGTTGGAAGAATTAAAAGTGAAGGAATGCTTTCTTTATTGTGAGCTGTTTGTGAGTGAAGATAATTAGTTTTGTTTTGTTAGTGTTTAGGAATTGTTGGGAGGTAGTCATCCAATCTTCTATAGACGTGAAGGATTCCTGGGTCAGTTTTTGTGGGGAATAAAGGTCATTTGCTGTGCAGATGTTGGCAGAATCATCTGCGTACTGTAGTAAGGTAGAATTCTTACTGGCTGGATCAAGATCATTAACAAAGATGTGACCATTTGCTTAGTACTGGACTTATGCTCCTATTTTCCTATGATGATGATGATGAATATTAAAACTGGTTTCTTAAAAGTAGTTATTATGACAACTATGGTAGCCAAGCAAAAAGAAATACAATAGACAGTAGAAAAGTCATTTGTAAGCTGTGATTCTTCAAATCAAGCAATCCAAGAACCAGCTCTTTTTTAGCATGAGGATAGTGCTGTTTTAAAAAAAAAAACATATTTTTATCTTATGCACGCTGCTCCTTCTCCAGCTTTTTTTTGACCAGATGGAGTTAGAGTGTTCAAAGACCGAAAGAGTGTTCAGGATAGACTGCATATTTTACAAACTGAAAATATTGTTGAAAGCACAGAATTGGATTATACAGGAGAAAGTGTAAGCAAGTCTCTACACCATTTTAAGACTTTAATAGAATATGATCAGCAAACCAAATACTTTAGACTATGTGGAGGACTGTGAAGAACATATTTTTCCTTTAAACATTGACAGGTGCAATGCCAAGAGACACTAGTACTGAGACATAATGCTAGAGATGATCTCTTTGACTGTTGATCATAATCTGAGAACAAAACTTTCTTAAGTTAGTTAATCATGTATGTTACATATGATATGAGCAACAGAATGACCATTTGCAGTAGTGGGAGGATTCCAAAACTATATTCTTTGGAATATATGATATGACGGTGGTTGTTATTGGATAACTACTGAAAGCTTCATCTTCTAAGTATATGCATAGCAATTTATGTTTTGTTGCTAAAGCTACAGACACTTTATATTTTTATAAGTTTTTTTAATTTGTTTCTGCTTATGATTATATGTGGTCAGGTGATGCTGGTGCTACTGAGCTGATGGGCTGCAGCTCCTCCAACTTTTTCCCTAGCTATTTATTTTTGAATATGATTAACTGCTTAACAACTTCTTCATTTGTTTGGCTTATCTAAGTCTTGCAACTGATGCTAGCAGCTGAATGAATCCAACATGATCACTCCATAATGTACTATGAGTGTGCCTGGTATGAGGGAACCGGGGTGAAGAAAAAACACAGACTAATAGCTTCTAGGCTCCAGAAAACAGCTCAGCATATTTGGCAATTTCTACATTGGCATATGGGCTGTTATGCCTGCTTTTTTTTCTTCCATTAAATAGATAAATAGGAAAGTTTCTGACATGGGAGCTATTAGGGCTGTGAGGCATAGCAGCCAGGAAAAAAGAATACTGTCTAGTTAACATGGTCTAGACACCCCCACCCTCAACTTGTTCTGATTTTACCAGACTGGTAAACATACTCTGCTAAGCTAAGCACTGACAAGTAGGACCACATGGATCATCTTTTTTTTTTGGCATGAAGGCTGCAGTGAACACAACAGCTGGTCCCGTTTGCACATGTTCATTAGTACATGCCAAGTTACTTTAGATATCACTGAATTGCACTGATTAACTAAGCCCTTTAGCAAGATGTTAACACTCATAAATCAGTTACCCTGGACAGGGCAGACTCCAGTATAAACAAAACTTGGTATACTAGCAAAATGCAGTAGTGTACATATATTAGAAACTGAAGACTTCTCAAAAAACTGTGAAAAGTGGGTGTAAAGCATTTCATTTGTCCCTAAGTTTTGCATCATAAGTTTGCACTGATGCCACTAAACAATGTCAGAGACTCGCTCCTTAATCTTCATGAACTGCATTTTTAACATGTATTCTCTTGTTATTCTAACAAATTTAAGTTGGTACCAAACACGTCCCATAGATTATTATTATCAGCTTTGTCCCATTTCTTTGTCCTTGGCCTGTGGTTTGGATGGATGAAGCACTGACTCTGCCACAGATTTGTTTAACTACCAGCATAACTGCTGGAGGGACTGGGTAAGGGGTGATGGGAGTGAGCTGGCAATACCAGCTTGCTCATCCTGGGAGGGCACGACAGCTTGGCTTGTTGTTCCAGTGAAGCCTGCATAATTGTGAGTGCATTAATCTTAGCAGCATGTCATTTACAATAGGGATAGCATGTGGGGCAGTACCCATGCATTCCTTGTTTGCAGTTGCAGAGCTTGCAAGATACTGTAGGAAGGGATTAGTTGGAGAGACCCTATCCTTGTTGCAAAGATGATGGCTCCATTTGCTGCTTCACTCAGCTGTGACCATTGGAGGAGCAAGTAGGCCATAGAGTTCTTGTCTCTGGGAACCGAATGGTCCAACTGAATGCATAAGATGGTAGATGATCGGCAAGGTGTTGGGAATAAAAAAGAAAAAGAAAAAAGATGAACCTAAAAATAAGCTGCAGTAGCAGTAGTATTTTCCAGTTAACAACAGAAGTGAACATTACTTATATATTTTGCTTTTTGAAATAATTACCCTGCAGATCAGAGGTAAGTAAACAAACTGTCTTTTGGCTTTTCCTGGTTAGGGGTCGCCACAGTGGAACTCCAGTCCGCTAATGATTGGCAGTAGATTTTTACATGCTGGCTTGCCGGGCCTAACGCACAACCTTCAACGAAGGAACGCCCATTCATGCATGTCGACACACAGAAGACGCTCTAACTGAGAATCGAACGTGCAACGTCTAACTGTGAGGCGACAACGCTACCGCAGCATATTTCTCTTAAATCATGCAGACAGCTGCTCAAATATACTTCCCTGCACCAAGAAGAAAGCCAAGAAGCCAGTATGCAAAGTGCACTTCCCTTTACCTGACAGGAAGCCTAAAATAGGTTTAACAACTGTTCCAAGGCATGGTAGTAGTAACCCTTTCTTTGTTCCAAAGTGATCTCTCACTGCTTTGTTTATGGTCTCTTTTTGGTGACCTGTATTTACATTTACAAAAAGCAAGGCAGTTAAGCAGAAACTGCCCTCCAGATTCAGATGCAAATCCAAATCCACATCCAAATCCAAGAAAGAGTGCGACACTACTGCATTATACGTCAGAACCACAAAGAGAATAAAATAAAATAGAGTTTAATGAGGCGCTTTTCGTTGGGCACAGTGACTCGACTTCCTCAGACAAACAAGTGAACATAAATTCATGCTTAAAAACATTTAAAACCATCGTGTGACAACTAATATTAACATAATTAATGACAAATTACACAATTAGCAGCTCAATGATTCTTAAAGATACAGTTGTTCCCTTTAGGGTTACAATAACTTATTTTAATAGGAAAAGCACTCAGTCAAGTAATGTTTTGATGCAAGGGCCCTTATCATCCATGCCCTAAAGGCAAAGAACCTAAGATCTTATTTTATCATATTTAAACTAGGAACCATGTTTAGGGACATTGGTATAAGTAGAACTCAAGTCACATTCATATTCAATAAAAAGTACATCCCTAGCTAGACTGACAATAAGTACACCCTAATAAAATTGTTATCTCATAAGAGAATCAGAAAGCTCACGTTGATACTTATATAAAATACTAAAAGTTACACTAAGTGGCATACTGACCACTAGAGCGGAACATATCAAGAAATACATCCTAAAAACAACACTTTTTTGTGTTTAGTACTGCTACCAGACCTAGTATTTGCAAATTATACGGTCATCTAGTCATACTTTTATTTTTAAATAAGGTGAGATGGAACACATCTCATTTAATCCAGGGTAATGGTGGGCATCAACACGTAACTACCAGAGAAGTTCTACGTATTCTAACATTGGTGATGTAGGACCACCTCTAGGGTCTTGGATGATTTGGTCAATTATTATAAATTTAAATCTATGAGATGGAAAATTGTTAACATGTCTAGCTAGTGCGTTTTCTGTTTTAGTCTTCCTTATACTGTATAGATGTTTGTATATTCTTTCTTTAAATTTCCTGTCCATTTTTCCAATATAGAAAGCTGGACAGAAATCACACTGAGCTAGATAAACCACCACTTTAGTAAGCCACTTAAACAGGCACCACTCCTCGGCTGAGGCTGAAAAAAGTCCACCTCTACCCCAGAAAACAAATACAAATAAAATAAAGAAATGACTGTAAAGGGTCAGCAGACCATCTTACCTACCTGATTATAAAACTGTAAAATAAAATAAATAAAAATAAAAGGCTACATTCACATCAATACATAATTCCAGTAGTTGAATACATCTGCACAATGATGAATAAAATTGTCGTTCTTGTTGATTTTTACTCTGCAGTGCTTCACTAGTAATCATTTCATACCAGAAATAATTACTGACAAATAAATAACTTCAAAATAGTGAACCAAGGGGGAGAAACTTTCCAGAGGAAAAAAGCTTACTGCCCTACCTAGTAATCTTAGGACACTCCTTTATGCATAATGCACATTTGGCACAGACTGTCTGCTGGTGAACTAACTGCTGGAAGATAATTTGCTGTCTGGAAGAAATGTATTCTACACCAGGAAAACATTACATGTGTAATAATAACTATTCTGGAAGTTTCCAGCAAAACATTTGCTTCTATTGTGATGTGGCCTGAATATACAGAAATATAATTTCACCATTTGGAGAATTTATTATTGAATTACAGAATCAATTTGAAAAAAATCCTTTGAAAGTATTTATTTATTGGACAAATATTCTGGAAATATAACGTTTTCTGAGTTAGTGACTAATTTCCTAAGGTTTCACATTCGGTTACAAACAACAGCAGCAACAAATTAACAGACCATAGTCAATAAATCAAAAATCAAAAATGCAAAATCCAAAGCATATTCAAATTATAGAACAGAGCTGACAGATGGGCTAAATGCAAAGCAATAATGCACTAAATTTAAGCACTCTGCTTGAAAATTAAATGGTAAGAGCTGTGATTCATGGACAGTTTGTGTAGTACACAAATATTACACATTGTCCAAATTCATACTCTCCTCATGCTGCTCAATAGCTGAGCTCATACCTTTCTTAGCACCAGAAATCTGCACAAAACCAAAAATAATGGGGACAGCTCAAAAATAGGAAAATTTTAAATATTCTTCTTATAAACTTAGAAAGTTGCTGGAATAACAGGATTTGTATTAGCATGAATTTTCTGAAGGATATGAAGTCCAAAACTTAAATGACTGTCATTATTTAGTGACTTCAATCCTCAATAATTTGCCAGAAAAACACAATTTTTTATGAGGAACAGACCAAAAACATGAGTCAAAAATCTGGACATTCTGCAAAAATCTGGGCAGTTGAGAGGTACATTAATGAGATTGTGCATTAATGAGCAGAGACTGTTTTTGGATCTACAAATAAATGCAGTAGTCTGTGGTAGGGACATATGCAAAAAAGACTCTTTAATACCCTAGAGCACTGCTCTGGATAAAAAAACTGTGTAGTACTGTGTAGTATAGTTATTCAAAAACTTTCTGTGCAATACCTATATACAGTAGTGTGCAAAATTCATACGTGAGCACAGAATTTAGCCTTGTGCACCTGTGCATTTCCATATGGGAGAATGTGTGCCTGGTGCTGAGAGAATCTGATTAGACTGCCAATCCAGATAAGTAGTGCATTGCAATATGTGCATTTGAAGGGGTATGCAAATGCTTGACTCTGTCTGTGTAGCTATGAGGACAGTGTGGTGAGTGGGTTATATGAGTGTATGTGGATGAATGCTGATTGTGAGTGTATGTATTTGTGTGTCTGCGTGTGTTGGATGACCATTACCTGATATAACCTGTAATTTGTATGGCTGGGGAACTCGTGGATGTAGTATATGCTGGCATTGGTTTAGTGCATGTGTGTGTGTGTGCGTGTGTGTGTGTGTGTGTGTGTGTGTGTGTGTGTGTGTGTGTGTGTGTGTGTGTGTGTGTGTGTGTGTGTGTGTGTGTGTGTGTGTGTGTCAATACCTGTGTATGTCTAGTAGGGGGTGGAATGTATGCCTTATGTGGGCTCGATTTTATAGCTGCATTCCCACCATATTCTTGAGTTTCTTCAGCTACCATCTATTCTCACCTATTCTGTCTGTGATTATTCTCCACTTTATGCCATAGTGAAACCTGTGAAAAACAAATGTTACAGAGTAGTCACAAGACAGACTTCTCTTGTCTGTGTGGATTAAGAAAGAAATGGATCAAAATTTATATTCAGTTTTAAAATGGATTGTCAAGAAGTAATTATTATCATATAGTCTGGATTGTTGCATAAAACAGTCTTTGGGTCAGCTTATTTATCCAGCTAATAAGTGCATATACTACCTTAGAGGATTTTCCAGTGGGCCTTTTGTTTTGATACAGGTTTGTATGGAGGACATTCCTGAATCACTATATGTCTTTCATTAAAACCCAATGAGAAGGCACAGCTTCATTAAAAGTACATACTGGGCTTATATTAACATATATGAAGAAGTCAAACCTGGGACCATTCCTGTACACAATATTAGGGATTGGAAAGCTGTATCTTTTATTTTTTCTGAAGCATTTAGAGGGATGCTCTTTTAACTCTACTACTCTGTCAGGTATGTCCTACACTAATCTCACCTTCCTCTAATTTCAGAAGAGGCTACCAGTTGACCAGAAAAATCCACCTGAGAATGGCACAATATAATTCTATAACCACCTGTGAATGTTATATTACACTTCTATGCCCACCTGTGAACTGTAGAATACACTTCTCTTTCCGCCTTTGAATGGTAAAATACATGTCTCTACTCACTTCTCTACTCACCTGTGAATGGTACAAAACACATCTATGCTCAGCTGTGAATTGCAAAATACACTTTTATACCCACCTGTGAATGGTACAATACACTTCTATGTGCACCTGAAAGTAGTACAATACAATTCAATACCCACCTGTGAGGATACAATATACCTCTATGATCTCCTGCAAATGTACAGTACATTTTATACCCATTTGTGAATGGTACAACACACTTCTATGGTCATCTGCAAATGACACAATACATTTATATCTACCTGAAAAACAGTAAAATATACTTCTATGCTCACCTGTGAATGGTACAATACATTTCTATACCCATCTGTGCATGGTACAATACACTTCTTTGTGTACCTGTAAATGATACAATATATGTCTATGCTAATAAATTCCTTACTAATACGCCAAGTCACCTGACTGAGGAATACTGCAGTATGCTGATATTTTAGCACCATTTCTTCACCAAATTTTAACACTGTGTTAGACATAGTCCAGATTTAAGAGTTCTTCACTCACACCCTCATAAATATTCTGCTTAAAACTATTAGTTATCCTGTTAATCCTGTATGATGCCAACCTAATCTGCCAAGTGCAAACAGAATAACAGTGAAGTGTCTTCAAAACTTCTTAGAAACTTGCCAAGAACATTCATTGCAGAGCTACTAAACTTTGCAGGCAATTTAAAGTAAGTGAAGATTATAATGAAGTTAAAGCAAGTGATTACAATCACTGCAAGGAAGGTAGAGAACAAGGCTTTTGCATCTCTCCAATTTGGATTTTGATTTGGTTTTTGAACCTTGGAGTTTATCAAAGAGGAATCTTGGGTTGGACCACATCCCCTACTGTTTGTTTTCTGTATAACTCTAAGCAACTCACTTAACTAGACAGTGCTCAGGTTGCCCCTGAATGACACCCATAAACATAGTGGACTTTCTATGCTCATAAAAAGAAGAAAGGTGTCAAATGTCCTGTTGCAATATCCAGTTTGATATTCAGAATTACTACATGTAAATAAAGACAATGTATGCTGTGATGATCCACCACTGGACCAGTAATCAAGGAGCCTCAACCCTCACCACTGGGGGGTGTAGACTGGGAGGATAACAGGTACACACACAGTATTTCCAGATGCAGCTCTCTGCATCAAGTGCAGTTTCTCTTAAGAGCACACAGAGACCACAGTCATTCTGGGTCTGGTTTTTCCTTCTTTCTCGAGATCCCCAATAAGAATCTCCACTGGCACAGCTATAGGGTTGAGATCTCAGCTGAGTGGCCAAGCCAAGACCTCCAGCACCCTCTCTGTCTAACCAGTGCTTCAAGCCCCTGCCCACGTAGCTGACACACACACTCTTTGAGATTTCACTTGCATATACATACACATACACATCTCGGAAAGACTCACACAGGTTTACTAGCTATGCCCCTTTTACCCAGACTATAAGGTAGTTATCACTGTCACCAGCCAACTCCTTGTCATCTACTTTAAGGCCCTTAACAAATGTTGTCCAATCTTACTGTGTAATATTAATATTAATACAAATGGTAATTTGACCAAGAGCAAGGCTATTAGGAGTGGCCCACACAGTGTCACCAAATAAATATGCAAGTACTCTCAAAACTTAAATATATCTAGACAGATCAGCCACAATGAAATGTTTAAATATATTTAATAATAAATAACAAAAGCACAAGAAAATATAAAGTATATATTCACAGTGGCATCAGAGTTCAAAATCAAAGTAAATATTTAAAACAACATTGCAGTACAGTATCAAAAAAATAAAGAAAAATATCTAAACTAAGCTTTGCTATATTCCTAACTATATCCAAGAGAATTGTACTGTTCTCTAGAAACTTGCTTCATCAGAGCAAGGCAGACATGGTGAGTGGTTCTTGTCAGGTCCAAGGCAGAATACAGAATGCTCTGTCTTCTCAAATTAATATCTCAAATATTACTGCTGGGATAGCTTGCAGAATGACATCATGTCTTGTAATCTAACTCTATCCCTGGTGAACCCCCACTTCTGGAAGCTGACAGTATTTAGCATCTACCTGTAAAAATACATAGACCTCAGATCTTTGGCAGATGCTGGAAGACATAAAACAATTACATTCATTCACATTTCAAGTAATTATTTCACCCTAGAGACAGTACAGAAAGCTCTCTAGTTTTAGACATTGTCTCGGAATAGCTGAACTAAAGTAATTTCATTTCAACTATTTTTCTGAACTTAACCTCCTGTATTCCAGTTTCCACTGTTAAAATATATACATTTAATCAGTTACAATAGTGCATGTATATTTCTGTTCTCTTCCAGCAGGGTACACTTTAGTTTCATTTTAAACACAAGCACTTTATAAAATTTTATTTATTTATTTATTTCCAGTTTGATGACTGGGGATGTCCACTGGGCTCAGGGAGCCCATTTTCAGTGGAGGCCTGGGGAGAAAAGCTCCATGTTACAAAGTTTAAATACAGATACAATATAGAAAAGAAGAACAATTTACAATTATGTTTCATGCAAGAGAGCAGGTGTAATTTTTGAGGTACATGTTACCTTTAGATACAGACACAATATATTTAATGAACAATTTACAGTTACATTTCATGTCAGAGAGCAGGTGTAAATTCTTAGGTACATGGTACAAATTTGATATTTACAATATATACATATGTGTGGTAGCCAATAGATCATAGCTAGATAGGTTAGTAATCATAGCTGGAGAGGGGTTTAGAGGTGAAGAGAGAATTATAGGACTAGGTGGGGAGAATGCAGTTGCATTTTCTGTTAGAGTAAAGGTAGGAATGTAACTGAGATTTAAAGTTTTCAGAGTTTGCACAGGTCCTTAGAGAGGAAGGAAGAGAATTCCATTTTTTTGCTAAGGAAAAGGATAACAGGAGTTGACCAGCAGGGCGATTGGGTTTTTGGACACAGATTAGGTTTTGGTGAGTAGATCTGAAAGTTCTCTGAGGGGTGTAGGGGAGAAGGATGTTGCATAGAGCAGGGCACTTAGAGGGTTGAAAGATTAGTTTGTGGGCTGTGGTAATCTGAAGATAGTCTACATGGTTGGAGAGTTCACGCCAGTATAACAAATTAAGGGCAATACAGTGATGGGAGGAGTATTTGGCTTAGGTGACAAATTTAGAAATCTTATTATAACAAACTTTCAATTTTGAAGTGAGTATGGCAGATAAGTTAGTTAATAGAGGAGCGCCATAAAATAGTGAGGGGAGTAGGTACATAGTGGCAAGCATTTGTCTGGTGGAGGGAGAGAGAAATTGGATGTTCCTGTATAGCATACCAAGTTTTATATGGGTTTTCTTAATGTTTTGCTGGATGTGAGTGTTGAATTTCAGGTGTTCATCAATAGTGACCCCAAGTAGTTTGGCAAAGGGAACAACCTCTATAGTGGAGTTGTTTTGGCTAATGATTTGGAATGAGTTTTTATCAAGAGCGGAAACTTTTGAGGGAGAGAATAATAGTATTTTGGATTTAGGCATTTAGTGAGAGGTGATTCTGAAGCATCCAATTTTCAGTGGTGGAGAAAGCAGCTTGGGTCAGTGTCTGAAGCTCTGGGAGGTTGGTGGCACTGCAAATTAATGTGGAATTGTCTAGTGCATATTGTGCAATTTTGGTATTGGGTATGGCTTTGTGGAAATTGTTAATAAAGATGTTAAACAGCACTGGACCAAGTATGGATCCCTGGGGAACCCCAGTGGGGGTGGGAAGGAAGGTTGAAGTGCCTGTCCCCCATTTTACAACTTGAGATCTATTGAAGAGGTAGCTAGAGAACCAGGATAAGGTATTCTGGGAGAGATTAAGGCCGGAGAGATAGTTTAGGAGATGGGTGTGGGAGATGGTATGGAATGCCTTGGACAGATCTAGAAGAACAGTAGTAACTATTTTTCCAGAGTCCCGGGCAAGATTTATTGTGTCTAGGAAGGAGAGAAGTGCAGTGGTTGCACTATGGCCTGGACGGAAGCCGTGTTGGGTTGGAGTGATTAGTTGGTTATTGGCTAAGAATGGCATGAGCTGAATGTGAATGCATTTTTCTAGTAGTTTGGAAATTGGGGAGAGGATGGCTATGGGGCAGAAGTTGGAGATGTTATTGTTTCTGCCTCCTTTATGGAGTGGTAAAATAAAGGCAGTGCACCATAGTTTGGGAACATAAGATTCTAGCATGGGTCTATTGATCAGGATGCTAATGGGAAGAGCGATACCATCTGTGGCTATTTTTAGGAAGGAGGATGGAACATTGTTAGGGGCACTGGAGCAAGGATCTAATTTGGAGAGTAATTTTTTTTATATAGGATGCTGAAATGGGTTTAAGGTTGAATATAGATGGAGGGTTGGGGAGGAGGGTGTTGTAGGTGGTGGTGATGAAAGGGTGGATTGGGGAGGGGTTATTGTTAGGGAAGGTTTTGGTCAGTTCAGCTATGGAGTTAGTGAAAAGGAGTTGAATAGAGAGGCTATTTCAGGGTCAGATTTGCTGGTGTCAGGGCAGGGGTTGCTTTTGGTACCTGGGTTGAGAAGAGAATTAATGGAGTTCCAGAATTGTTTTGGGCTTTTAGATTGGTTAGATTGGAGTTTAATATAGTAGGACTTTTTGTCTCTGATGATTTGTTTTTTAGCAAGGTTGCGGAGTTGTTTATATTTAAGAAAAGTTTCAGGCTGCTTGTTTTGATGGTATGTTTTCCAAGATTTATCTCTTTGTAGCATAAGTTTTTTGTTATCTTTGGTTAGCCAAGGGGCGGATTTGGTTTTTACTCTTTTTGTTCTTGGTGGTGCTAGGGAACTGAGTATGTTTAAGAAGGAGGAGTTGAAAAATTCTATGGCATTATCTAGTGGAAGGGTTTTTAGTGGGTTCCAATTTGTTTGTTTCAGGGAGTTAGAGAAGGTGGTTGGGTCAAAGTTTGTGAGGTTACGTGTGTGGATGACTTGGTGTAGGTGAAGAGAGGAGTGAGTAGCTTGGTAGATAAATGCTGGGAAGTGGTCTCCTATAGGGTCAGGTGTGATGCCAGAGTTTAAGATTTTATTGGGATGGGAAGCTAGGATCCAGACTAGTGTGGTACCTGGGGGGTTTGTTTTATTGGGCCTGGTGATGGAGTTAGTAATTTTTGTATAGTTAAATAGATTGATGGATATGGTGGGATTGGGGTTATTGATTTTATTCCAATCAATGTTTACATCTCCAAGTATATAGGTCTCCTGCTTAATATTGGTCGAGGTCCAGAGGAGTATGTCCTCCAGAGTAGTGGTGTTGTTACCAGGGGGGATATAGAGAGCAATGATACAAATGCTTTTGTGGTTATTTACTTTTAGCAGGCCTGTTACTAGTTCTGCATTATTGAATGTGGGGATAGGATTAGGGTATGGAGTGATGGATAGTAGGTTAGAGTAGATTAAGGCTACCCCACCACCTTTTCTGTTTGGGCGGTCGTGTCTGATGGATTGGAATCCAGGAGGAAGGATTTCAGAGTCATTGATGTGAGGTTTTAGCCATGTTTCTGAAATGGCTACAGTCGGGTTGGTTGTAGTTCAACCAGGCATGGAATTGGGTTATTTTATTTCCACTAAAGTGGTGCTTCAGTAGCGTTGTCGCCTCACAGCAAAACATTGTCCCGTTCGATTCTCAGCTAGAGCGTCTTCTGTGTGGAGGCATACGTGAATGGGCATGCCTTCATTGAAGGTTGTGCGTCAGTGCTGGTAACTCGGCACGTAAAAATCCACTACCAAACATTAGCGGACCGGAGTTCCGCTGTGGTGACCCCTAACTGGGATAAGCCGAAAGACACAACAACAACCTTTTTAACACACGTCTGCACAGACCAGTTTGATATACACATGACATGCAGTTCTAATACAGTTGTAACACAAGCATCTTATACAGTTCATGTTGAGATTCACAAACGACATACATAATTACTTACAAAATTCCAGATGGCTGTGCTGGCAGTATTCACCTTTGTCACATAGGCCATGACCTGGACGTGGCTCCTCAGGATCTGGTATTTTACTATACTCCTCACTGCATCTATTTGGGGGGGGGGTGTTGAAGGTGCTACATTACTGGTCTGATAACATTTATTTTAACATTGCTCACAGGCTGTTTTACATCTGGCAGCTGTACTCCACCAATCCTGGATTCCCCAGTTGCTCCTGTCCAAGCACCCCAGACATGAAATTTCACCAGGTAGGCTTGCCATCTCCTTAGAAAGCTGACTTCAAAGGTAAATCTTTACTAGACCAATTAGGGATCTGAAGGGAGAAATGATAGTGGGACCTGGGAGCTGAAATTCTTGCAGCAGTTGGTCAGTTTCCAGAGCCTTGGAGGTGGCTTTGGCAATGACATCAGGACATTTTTATTGCCCCCCTGCAAAAATCCTGAGATGAGTTGTGATGCTCCTAGTCTTCACCAGAGGTCACTCAGGCAATGGGTTTCCCCTTACCTCCCCCAGGATAGGAGAGATGACCATTGGTTGTTTCATCCTATCCCCCTCTGCAGCTAGGCTACTACCAGCCCAAATTCATTGCCAAACTCAGACTGCCAGTGGTGCAGACCTGTTCTGATATGTTTTAGTAGTGGGGTGGGTTTAGCAAAATGCTTAAAGTCTTCACCTCACAGATAGATAGGGTTTGAATTTGACCTCTAGTTATTGGCTTGGCTTATAATAGTCTTTGCAGACTGATAGCCTAGTATTTGTCTATGGACATGTATACTCATCATGACAACTACTTTGCAGAATTACTGGATCATTGCACACCAAAATAATATTGTCTATTCTGCAAACTAGCAGCACAAAATTTTCACCTAAACTTACAAGGTAATTGCATAGATGAAGAACATTCCTCAGCAGCACCAGCATGTTTCACTAAGACATAAGCAAAGGCACAAAATGCTTATGTCTTACTGAAATATGCTGGTGCTGCATATGTCAGTAAGACATCTGCAAAAGTACAGAATGCATGTCTGACATGGCAGTGTATATTTTATGAAGCATGCAGACAGCACCTGGGTGGCAAATTAAGTAAGACATATAGAAATTAGTTCAGTAACAAGAATATAATGTTTTGCAAGTGTTTACTGTTTTCCTGCTACCAATCTTTTAAAGTTAAATGGTCAACATTATGGTAATGGGACACTGTGGACACCACCCACCACCATTGCCCTAAACACAAGGCATAGTGTAAATTCAGGTTCCGCCTTCCAGCTCCCTAAAATAAAGTAACTGTTTCACCTAAATCACACAGACAGTACTAACACCGCAACACTTATTTTGCAATGTTTCAATTCTTAATTCTCTAAAGAATATGCAGAGCAGAATGGAGTCTAGGTTGCCAGACATCAAAGCTGCACTGCTCCTACTGTCACATGTCTCTGCTTTTGAACTGTATTGGAATCCATAAACTGGTTAGCAGTGAATGCTCATAGGGGAGTGACACAGATTGTGTCCTTTCAGCTTTAATTTTACTCAATAAACAGCTTGTTACTGAAGACTACACAAGGAATTTGTGACCTTAGACATTCTGGAGCCTGTCTAGTCCTCTGTTTACAAACAGACATCTTAAAGAAAACACAATGATGGATAGATAATTAAAGTATTTATTTATTGTGCAAAGAAAATAACAATACTGTTTTATTTCAGCATTTCAGAACAGCATTTATTTGGTAAAGACTTACACCACTGTTTTAAAATGTACCGCATTCTCTGCCATTGCAGAAATCTACGCTGCTTCCTACAACTATAACTCAGTGTCTGAAGATGTTAAATACTCAAATAAATGCAACCAGACAGGATGTATAATTGAAGGTTTCTAAACCCCTTCTGGTTTTAGGAATGAAAAAAAAAACAAAAACAAAAAAATAATACATTTGAACAATCAGCAAAGTAATATGTTTGCCACTTTACAGAAAATTTTACTAGGAAAAAAGAGCTTTAAGAAGTTAAATAACATCCAGCAACACTAAGAAAGGAACTTCCATCGCTTGTCAAAAACTCAGTAAATAAGCTACAGTAGAATTCCTGTATCTCTCTCACATACACAGACACACATACATTTTATCTATCTACACACACACACACACACACACACACACACACACACACACACACACACACACACATATATATATATATATATATATATCATATTTCTCAACCTCTTAATGTAAAACTATCCTCCCTTCTACCTGTATCTATAGGAGTCCCTCAAGGTTCCATACTTGGTCCTTTACTATTCTCCATATTTACAAATCAGATAGCTGCAACCTCTCCCTCTGCCTCTATAGTGCAATATGCAGATAACCCTACTCTCATATGCACCGCCCCAACCTTAAGCAAACTTCAAACAATAACACAGAATAACTTTACTCTGGCTGAAGCATGGTTTTCTAGCATTAAACTTCTACTCAACCCCAAAAAAACAAAACTAATTCTCTTCAGTCCTGGTAGATCTCCTGCACTAAATAATGACTTCACCATAAACACCAAGGAAAATACCGCAATCACCCCAACAACACGCACTAAATTCCTAGGAGTAGTAATCGACAACAATCTCAAATTTGATGTACACATACTCCAAACAATCAAAAAAATAAACAAAAAGCTTGGTCTCCTGTATAGGAACAGGCAATTCATGACACAGCTATACCAAAGCCACTATTGCAAGAACTCACCTATTATCCACCCTACTGTATGCCTCCCCAATCCTGACTAATCTTCGCCAAAGCGAACAAAACAAAATGGCATCTTGCTATAACAAGATTGCCAAGTTTGCTACAGGTGCCTCTAATGGATCCTATCACTGTCTGTCCCTCAAACAGCTCAACTGGCTTGAGTAACCCCAACTACTACTTACTACTCAACTCTTCACAGCCCACAAACTGTGCTACCTCCTTGACAAAACTCCAGCACTACAGGATCTAATACAGCCCTACACTACCACCCGAACCTTAAGATCAGCAGACCAAAATCTCATAAATGTCATCAAACATAAGAATGAAGCAGGTAAAACTCTCTTTGGCTGTACAATAGCAAAAATCTGGAACTCACTCCCAAAGCACGTAACTTCTACCAGCTCTGCTTCACTATTTAAGAAACTACTCAAAACCCACTATTTTACCAATTGGCTGTGCCCATGTGACTCCCCAGACTAATCCACTTACATTGCAGTGTTGTAAGAATTCTGCGAAAGATCACCTCTTAGCTACTAACCTCTGAATACTTATTCTTACCAAACAATGTTTTTCTGAATACTTATTCTTACCAAACGATGTTCTATTCTGATGGTATTTTTTTATACGTCTATGAAGAAATGTTAAATATGTTCTTATATGTATAATTGTATGTCTTATGAGTACAGTTATGTATTTTAAAAAATGCATTTGTAGCATTGTTTTATGAGGAGCTTTTCTCCCCGGGCCTCCGCTGAAAATGGACTTGTGTCCAGTCGGACTTTCCCGGTCATCAAATGTAAAATAAAATATAATCAAATAATAAATAATAAATCTGGACAAAGCCCAAGCATACCTCTCAAGCTGTTAGAGCAAGAAATCTGGACAAAGGCACAAACAATGCGGGGACAAAGGCCTAAAAATAGGGACAGTTTTTAAATATTGCTCTTACAAACTTAGAAAGTTAATAGAATAACAGGTTATGTATTAGCATGAATTTTCTGAATGATATTGAAGTCTGAAACTTAAATGTGTGCCATTATTTTTTTACTTCAGTCCTCAATGATTTGTCAGTGATTTGCCAGAAAACCAAAATTTTATGAGAAACAGACCAAAAATATGAGGCAAAAATCTGGACATTCTGCGAAAATCTGTACAGTTGAGAGTTCAAGGCCCAAAAATAGGGACAGATTTTAAATATTGCTCTTATAAACTTAGAAAGTTGTTAGAGTAACGGGGTTTATTTTAACATACATTTTCTGAAGGATTTGAAGTTTGAAACTCAAATGTATGCCTTTATTTAGTGACTTCAATCCGTAAATCATTCCAGTGATTTGCCAGAAAACCACACATTTTATGAGGAACAGACCAAAGATATGAGCCAAAAATCTGGATATTCTGTGAAAATCTGTGCAGTTGGGAGGTATGAATATAGTTTCTATATGTGTCAATGATTTCAGTGCAGTCTGTTGAATGCAAATACTGTTGATGAATGAATGATACCTGTTGAAATCACTCTGCCTGCTTTTGTACTGGTTGACCAGCAATCTGTTGCCAGTTGCTCGGAATGGGGTATATTAATTTTGGTCTCAGTTGTGCAGCCTTGTAGTTGGTATATATAAATAAGGAGAACATGGGAGTAAAAGCACCCCCTCAAAAAATGCATTTATTGTTTTGGATAGAACAGCTGGGGCATGTGTTTCTCTGATGTGTTTTGGGAAATTATGTACACCAGGGAAGGATGTTACCAGTTTGCATTATAATTGTAAAAGATATTAGTTGCATAGAAGTATTTCCACGAAGGAGTACCTTGTTGTTGTGGAAGTGAGCTACTATATCATTTGTAGTACAGGCAGACTTTCTAGTTTCACTGTCACTGCTGGGACTGACTGGTAATTTTGTTTAATGGGTGATGTAGTCAGTATGTTTTTGTTGATGAACTGTGATGCAATGGTCCTCTCCACTGATGAATTCTTAAATGCTTACATCTAATAATTTATTAAATATGCAAGTTCATCAGTTATGAAATCTCATTGAAACTGCTCTCTTTAAAGTGGTATGTCCAGACAGCAGTTCACTAACTGAACTACTGTCCTTAATTTTTAAAAAAATGATTGTTGCCTTGCTTCCTTTGATGCAGGCACACATTAAGGAGACTACACAGTTTTTGAAACTAATGAAAGATATCTGTATTGATAATTCTACCTATATCTGTGCACTGGATGTCCAGTCACTTTATACTAGTATTCCACCTGATATTGGAAATAAAGACATTTGCTATATTTGGACAAGAAATGGAGTATACCATGAAAGCTATTCTGACTTTATTTGGGGTTTGTTAAAGTTAGTTTTGGAAAAGAATGTGTTCTGTTTTAAGGCTAAATGGTACATGAAACAATATAAACCAGAATGTAAGACAAACTGCAGTAAAACAAGAAGTAACCCTATCCTAAGGAGTCTATGCCAGGGACACTTTAGTATATTGCAAGTAAAAACAGTCAAAACAATAAACTTTAATAAGTCCATTAGTAAAACAACAAAAAAGTGCTTATATTTTGCAATTACCAAACTTCATCAGATGCCGTTAAGACACTAACACTTGTTTAAATACACTTCATATTATTTTTACATCATCTGGAACTCATCCAATCAAAGATAACATTATTGATCATATGATAGCCAAGCCCCGAGGGTCAGCATATTACTTCTGAGTGAGTACTTTAATGCATACATTCATAAATATCAAAAAGATAAAAACTGTGGTGAATTATAAACAGAACCTTAATATTAATCTAACATACATAAAACAACCATAAATAATGGCAAAATCCCCAAAAAATTACAAATAGTAAAGAAGTATAAGGTATTCCAGTACCATAAAATATTAAGTGCATTAAAAACAACAATTTAATACATAATAGCAAGTTATAAAACTACAACGAGTAGATAAGTGGTATAAATAAATCATCTATCCAGTGCTTTTAATTTCAAAATTCAAATAATTGATGTTTCTTCATTTAATCCTGGACAGTTGCTAGCATTCAATCTGGGCTGCCAGTACAGTTTCCTTTTCTCTAAAATCAACAGCCAAGGTCCACCCATTATGTTTTTTCAACTTTTTCAATAACTGTAAACCTAAAGTTATGGTTCGGATTATCACAAACATGTTTGTACAGGGCATTAGTATCCTTTTTTTTATATCAAAAAATGCTTGTACACTCTCTCCTTAAGTTTTCTTTCCCATATTCCCTATATAAAAAGAAGGACAAGACTTACAGACAGCTGTATACACTACACCTGAAGTGTCACAGTTGAAGTTCTTATTTATCCTAAAAGTTTGAGAGTTTACTGTATATTGTTCACCTACGTGGATCCAAATACAGTATGAGCAGCTCCCACATTTTCTCATTCCAAATATTCTGCTGTTAATCTGATTTATTTATTTATTGACATTTGGTAAGCGGGAAAGTCCGACTGGGTTAGGGGCCCATTTTCAGCAGAGGCTCTGGGAGAACAGCTCCAAAAATACTAACTTACAGACAGGAACAGGAAATCAAAATTCAAAATAACATATGACTAACTTCAAGATCATAACATCATTTTAAAACAGCATCATGTAGTAGAGAAAATACATAATCATTTTCAGTTAGATCATTTGCACAGTGTATAGCTTTCACAGTGTATAATACACAAATGTGATAGACACACAGAACATTTAATATGGATTGAAGGGAATAACATTAGGTGCACAAAGTAGTAGCAGAAGAAAAGAGGGGTAGGCTGAAAGTGGATTATATGGCGTATTATTATGTAGTGTATAGGAGAGAAAAGGCAGATAGCTGTTAGTCGATAGTGTATTTAAGAGTTGGAGCAAGGAAAAGTTAAGTTAGTAGGATGCTGGATGGTAGGTAGAAGGAAGAGAGGGTTGGGGGAAGAAGTCATAAGGGTGGGAAAGATGTCAGATTTGGCAAAAACAGGTCCAGGAATTGTAAAGGTAGTTCTTTAGTGTGAGCAAGAACTTTTCGGGGTTTTCTACGCCGGTAATATTATTTTGTAGGTTGTCCTAAAGTTTAGCCTTGGTATAGGAATAGAGACACTCATCTACTCTTTTGTTAGGTTTGTGTATGTCTATAAGTTGCCTATTATTTGAATGGAGGTTTCTAGTGGGAAAGTGGGTGTGGAGAAGGTCTATTAGGGCTGGACAGCTATCAGGTTTATATATTAGTTTTTGTGCCATTGTTAGTTGTAGGTAGTCAAGATAGTGGGGGAATTCTAGTCAATTAAGTTCCCTGAGAGCACTGCAGTGATGGGTGCAATAGGATGAACTAGTAGCAAATTTTGCAATTTTATAGCAACAAGACTGGAGTTTGGTTTTGAGAGAGGCATGCAGATTGTAGAATATAGGAGTGCCATAGAGAGAGAGATGTTTGTTTACTCTTTCCAACATACATTTCATATTCATGCCTTTCTTGTAAAGAATAAGGGGATTCTTTCTAAGTTTATCTTGAACCTGTCTATCATCATTTATAATGACCCAGTTTTTCTCCAATATCCTTTTTATAGTGCCACTATCCATACTATACATTGTAATAAGAGCATTTTTATAAGGAATTGTTGCCTCAGTATTATTTGAGTGTGGGTTCAATTCTAATATTTCTCTAGGCATGTCTCCTGTTGTTGTAGTTGTTCTTGCCTTCAGAATAGGGACAAAATAATGTTTCTCCCTTTTATTAATAACTTCCAACATTAACCATATTGAGTGGGTATCCCCTCTTGGTGAACATGTTCTTAAGCACTGTGCATTCATCCAAAAAAATCTTCTTCCAGAGTTATCATTTGTGCTGCCTTAACAAATTGTCCTTTTACTACTGCCTTTTTCTGAATGTTACGATGTGCACTTGAATAATGCAAGAATGCATTCAAGTATGTAGGTTTATGATACATTTTATTTGTAAACCTTTTTTCAATGGTATTTTTAGTCAACCTTATGTTTAAATAGGAAATTCTGGTTTCACCTACTTCATGAGTGAACCTCAAAAATTTAGTGCTCTTGTTAATATGTTCCATGAATTGGGTTTTATTTTCTTATCATCATCCCAAACGATAAAAATATTGTCCAGGTATCTAGTGTAAAACTTGATGGAATTCATAAAATCAGTGTTAAACAAGTGATTTATCTACCACTGAATCATTACAATATTGGCAAATAATGTCTCATAAGGTGAACCCATCGCTACGCCTTTTTGTTGCAAATAGTACGGCCCGTCAAACACGAAAATGTTGTTTTGTAGCACTAATTCAATTAACTCCTTGTATTCATTGATTCTATCCTGTGGAACCCCTTTACTGTACAAAATATCAGTGAACCATTCCACTCCCTTCCTATGGGATATCACCATGTATAAATCCTTAATGTCAATAGTTAAGAATATGTAAGCGTCTTTAAAATCCAGTTTATCAATCTTACTCAGGAAACTCCAGGAGTCTTTACAGACATGTTATTCCTGTGATACCAGGTGTTTTAATTTCCCATCCAGCAATTTTGCTATAGGATAAGTAATTGAGCCTCTTGCATCTACGATTGGTCTCATTGAGGGGTTCAAAATGCTCTTATGTATTTTTGGAATTCCAAAAATTACAGGCACAATGGGTGTTACTGAGGTAGTTATATTCATCAATGGTAATTTGCTCATTGATGAACATGTCATTCAATTCATTGCTGATACATCTATATGCAATGTTCAGTTCATTAAGTGAAATAGCATTGCAAGAATCTTCACACAAAATGAGTTTCATCCTGTTATAGTTGTCCCCCTCCATGATGACTAACTCTCCCCGCCTTTATCAGGTTTTATTAATTTAAGATTGTTCTTTCTCATTTTCTCAATCATACTATGTTCATCAGGGGTTAAGTTTTTTGCCCTCCTTTTTTAAAACCGGTACAGACCATGCTTCTAATGTCTAGTTCACATAACTTCTCAAAAAGTTGTAGTACCGGGTGAACAGAATGGCTAAATGTACTCTTATTTATGGTTGTTTTATATATGTTAGATTAATATTAAGATTCCGTTTAGAATTCACCATAGTTTTTATCTTTTTGATATTTATGAATATACACATTAACACACTCACTTGGACATAATGTGCTGACACTTGGTGGCTTGGCTATCATATGATCGAGAATGCTATCTTTGATTGGATGAGTTCCAGATGATGTAAAAGTGTATTTAAACAAGTGTTAGTGTTTTAATGGCATCTGATGACGTATTTAATTGCAAAACGAAAGCACTTATGTTTTTTGTTGTTTTACTAATGGCCTTATTAAAGTTTATCGTTTTGACTGCTTTTACTTGCAGATATATTAAAGCTTCCCTGGCATAGACTCCTAGGACAGCATTGTTTATTGTTTTACTGCTAAATGGTACATCCAGTTGAGGGGTACAGAGTGCAGAAACTGTTTGCATTGTAGCAGAATGTGGACGATTAAGTGTTTTATTTTCATTATTCCATGTGGTTCACATTGGGTAATCTACATGGCTGTCAATGCAGTTTTCATCTAGGTAATTTATCACTTCAGTCCATATTAGTGATATACATTGCAAGTGTCAATGTAATGCTTCATTCAGACACTTATTGTTGCATCCTAAGGCTTTAGTCATCATTACCGGAATTGATAAATTTATTGGGGCCAATTTAACAGACACATAAAAGTACTATTTATTGAATAATAAGAAGCAAAAATAGATTTTGAATTTGGCTGAGTATAAACCGCAGCTCATTGAACTGTTAAAATTTATGCTTAATTTTTTTGCCATGATTTGGTAATGGTCCTGCTTTGCTTTTTTTTTTGTACTAACTGATAGTGGGATTATTTATTTTCCTTTATATCAATCAGTCACAATCAAACTAGTATCAATGCATATACATATTAGGGTAATATATAGTTAGATAAATCTGTTCCTTTTAATTCATGATCTTGCAGCACTCTTCATATAGTTAGTTTTCAATGTGGTTTCCATTTGAAACTTCAGCTCTTTGGTTATACATGCACGTGCTCACACACACACACACACACACACACACACACACACACACACACACACACACACACACACACACACACACACACATGCATAACTTGCCCTTTTATGCTCTTTTTTTGATGTGACTGATGACACGATGCTCTGAGTTTGTCTAAAAACTAATGATCTATTGAAAATATATTCATTGAACAAGCCCATTCAGAGTGAATGAAACCACAGTCTGTGTGGCAGCACTATAAATGGATGTTTTCATATTGTGCTTTATCCTGAAGATCTCTGGTGGTGCAAGATTTTTTTGCAGATACTTTTTCCTCTGTGCATCTTTCTCTATATACACTTATACAACATAATAATATACAAGTATTTGTAGTAATAGCTGTAACAATCAGAGCATCATTCCTACTACAAAGCCTTCCTATATGTGATAATTACACTGTTGCCCATAAATAACACTTCAGCATATCATCCCAAAATGGCATCATCATACAGTTAAATAAATTAATACAAACTATTTATTAACTGAGTATGCTCATGGAACCAAGATTCCTTTTCAGGAGAGATCTGGGAGCAATATCTTACTAACTCTATCTAGCTGATCACTCCAGTGGCATTACTCGACAGAGGCACTGGGAACTAAGGTCGGGTGGCACAATGCCAGGGTAATCCTATGGGCCAGGCTTGTAAAGGCTCCAGGACCATTAGCCTAGTACACACCTATGAACCTATGAACTAACTTGTTCAGGCACACAGTAGGCAAAAGGAAGCTGGGGGAATCAAACCTAGGATTGCTGCAGGACCTAGGTCTAGTACCACATAGCCCTAAATATTGTTTCTATGGCATTTATTAATAACACTTTAAACCAACCTCTTGAAATGACATAAGTTTACTTTTGAGTCCAATATACTTCATTACATTCTCCTTATCCTCAAGGCCATTTTATGTAGGCTGTCAGCCATACATTTGAAAATCTGGTTATAGTCATTTTTTTCTTCATGGACTGGCATTGTGGTTAATGTTGTTTGCTTTACATAGCTTGGTTCTTCAGTATGGTTTACAGGTAAGGTATCCTTTGAAGTCTGTATGTCATCCCTTTGCATGCTGTTTCTGGTACTCTGTTTTTCCCTCACGTTGCAAAGATAAAAGTAGTTAAACTGCTGAGTCTCAGCTCATGGATGTGTGTGTGCCAGATAAATAACATCCTCCAATGGGATGGCACCCCATCCAGGAAAGTTTCCTCTGTCTTGTATCCACTGGGTGTCAGAATTTTGGCATCTCTGCAGCACTGATCTAGATTGCACAGGTAACTGATGAAGGAATGAACAAATGATTTTAATATATCAAAGATGGCTTTAATTTTACATTTTGTGGTATTAATTACTGGAACAGGGTGGGAAATGGCATGCATGAATAATTGTATTATCTTGTCATACAGTTTTAAAAGGACTAAAAAGTATGTAAAATTTTCTAGAAGAACTTCTTTACAACTTTTACCCCATCTTATGTATCATGAACGTTATTATTTATCTGCCAATTTTTATATTTAGTATTGCATATTTTGAAATTAATGAAATTGATTTTTATTCAACAGTTAGGAATCATTACAACTGAAGTGTGCCATTTTCACAAAAAAAATTCAACATTTGCTTTATTTGCAATCATTGAGAAAGTCCATTCTCAGTCTTCCATCAAATAATAAGGAAGCTTATAAAAATGATGTGGCTCTGCTGCTCCAAATCCTGGTGCAAGCTCCATTTAAAAAGGTTTGTTTTATTGTGCATGTAACACCAGCCTCTGTTTTATTAAACCTATTGAGATAGTCCCTTGTAATGAATTAACTGTGTAATGCATTAGTTATTTAAGTCACAACACTTTTATTTGCATTCATTTTACCTTTATGAGTTTTTCATTAAACTGAGAAGTTGCAAAAATGCTGATTTGTACCTTATAGGTAACTGGAATATTTGTCACTGCCCCATTTTGGTGACCACTTATTGGTTGTTTATACAGGTAAAAAAAATTCAAAGCTTATTTCCAAATGCCAGATTACTATCACAGTACACACAACCACATCCAGCAGTTCTGCTTTATCTTACAATATGACTGATTCGAAAGTAAATCATTCCTTCTGACCTTAGCATGTCACATGACACAGCTGTAAAAGGACATTTGATTTTATAATGTAAAATGTGAAGACTGTTTCTTGTAGTAATCTATAAAAATAGCGGATATCACTCATCCAGTCTCATGTTCTCTGTTAAACAAATTTCTAGACAACTCTGGAGTAACAGAAATGTGTTTGGGCCTCTTTTGCATCAGTTCATGCTTTTTGTGCATTCTAAATACTTTGCATTTCAGATTCAATTTACAGTTGCAGATTTAAGGTTAGATATGCCATTTCGGCTATCTGTCTAAACCACTGCAAAAGTCTTACATCTGTTATTTTGCATTTTGTGATTATCCACCCCATTTTTACATATTTGCCAGCATGACCTTTCTTACAACACCTTATGTTATACAAATTAGTAAATTGTGCACTATTGATAGTATTACCCAATATTATTGCTGTAACTGAAACATGAAGTGAAACATGAACTGATGAAGCCATTGTTATGGTGAAAGCGCTTAGTCGTTGGGATTCTGTGCTGTGTCCTATTAAACTGGTGTTTCCACTTATAAGTTTGGATTTTTTTGTTATATTTTAGTTAACACCATAACCAGGCCTAGTAAATTTAATACTAATGGCTCAATCCTAGACTGGATTTTAGTGTCCAACTCAAATATGATCACATCCACTGGTACACTCTCCTATAGTATAAGTGACCACTTACCGGCATTTATACAAAGTGAATGTACCATAACAATTAATAAACATCAGTACAGGGTTACCAGGGATGACTACCAGTTCTGTCCATCTAGCTTTAACCAAAGGTTGCTTAGCATCAACTGGGATGCACTAAAATCACTTCCCCTTGATGAGGCAGTTGAGTTCTTCAACTCAGCCTTCCTCAGCATACTAAACAATCTCACTCCTCTTTGACAAAAGAGAGTAAAGACCAACCATGCCAGTTGCCTAACAAGATCCACTGAGTATCAGCAAGAAACTATGCAAGCAAGAATCAGTATCAGCAAGAAACTACGATCCCTCATAAAATCATCCAAGGTTAGCTTCGAAAGAAAAATTGCCAAGGACTCCAAAGATAACCACAAAGCGTTCTTTAGCTATGTCAAGAACCTAAGTGGAAACTCTCAGATCTGCTCTGAGTTAGTGCAGTATGGCACAAAATACACTGAACCGACTGATATTGCCAACATTCTGGCAGACAGGTTTAGTGCAAACTTCAACCCCCTCTCACCCCTAAAGGTCCCATAACTATACCAGAAGAATGTAGAGCCCCAGCAATCACTGACACACAGGTTAAAACAGCCCTATCCAAAGCCAAAAACACAGCTTCAATGGGACTGGATGGTGTCCCAGGCTGTGTCTTACATGAGCTCCAAAATGAACTAACCCCTCACCTAAACACACTGTTCAAACTCAGCCTCTCTACAGGCTACATACCCATAGAGTGGCACACAGCAACAGTTATCCCGCTCCACAAAGGTGGAGCCACAAAAGACCCCCGGGAACTATCACCCTATAAGCCTGACTAGCCTGGTCTGCAAGGCTATGGAGCACATTATCATGGAACTCATTAACAGAGACATTGGGAACCTCCAAACATTGGACCCTACCCAGTTTGGCTTTGTTAAGGACAAATCATGCCTCCTAAACCTGGTGGACTTCTTTGAGACAGTTACCAAGGTTTTAGATGAGGGAAAGGAGGTCCACACAGCCTACCTAGACCTCGCAAAGGCTTTTGACACCATTCCCCATTCTGGTATTATAGACAAGCTCACCAGCCTGAACATAAACCCCTATGTCATGAGATGGGTTGCCAATTGGCTCACAGATAGAACCCACATGGTGAGAGTTGCAGGCTCTAGGTCCGACTCTAAATCAGTTACAAGTGGTGTCCCCCAGGGCTCAGTCCTGGGACCCCTCCTGTTCGGTATGTACTTCTCACAGGAGGAGTATGGCTGACCATGTTTGCAGATGACTGTAAACTGGGGGTAGTAATTGACTCTCTGGCTGATACAGACATCCTCCAGAAGGGTCTCACTAAGACGGATACCTGGTGTCAAAATCATGGCCTTAGGCTAAATGCCAAAAAGTGCATAGTCATTCTCGTTGGAAAAAACAAAGTACCCATGAACTACCACATACACAGTAGTCCCCTAAATACAGAAAATGTAATAAGGGATCTGGGGACCCAAGTAGATAGTAATCTCTCCTTTGATAATCATATTGCCAAAGTGGTTAGAAAATCCTGATCTGGCAGTGAAAAGTCTAGCGTAATTAGTTAGGAAAGGTTTGGCTCTATAGAGTGAGTCAAGTTTGCTGTGAACTTTTTTGATTGTTAGTGATATGTGTATGTCAGCTTATTGCTCACAAGTAAGCTTTGGAACACGTCTTGCAAAGTTACTGTTATATGAATTTAATATATTTTGTTCCATATCAAGAGAAACAGTCATGCTAAAAAGTCAAAGTGAGAGTGACATTAATCACATAACAAACATGCTGAATTTATTCTATAAAAGTCTCATATTTCCTGTTAACAGTTGCAAAGCATTATCCATTTGACTAGAGTGTAGGGTGGCTCTACATGTCGTGTTTATATCACTGATGAGTAAAATTAAGATTATGTCTGGCTAACAAAGACCAGTCATAAAACGGGATGAAAGCTCAACATCCCATATGATGCTATACTGCATTATGGGAGACAAGCATTGGCAGTGCAGTCAGGAATGGGTCAGTGGAAGGGAAAGAGGACATTAGCTCATGCTAATTATGTTAATAATACACATTATTGAAGCAGACTTTCAATACAATGTTAGGTGTCTGAAGCTATGGTACTGGGCTACTCAAGCTCTCAAATGCCTTTTAAGCAGACACTTTCTGAAGAAATGTGTGGGACACTCCAGACTTTTCACTTTGCAGTACAGATATGAAGATGGAGGTGTTTCCGAAAAACAACCCCTAGACTTTGGGATATACTAGGTTCCTGAATGTTTAACAGTTGAATATACTTGGTTTGATTAATTTTCCAGGAGGTGTAAACAATTGTCAGACTAATGCTGCAAAAAAAAACATGGTCTTGTTACTTTTGTGTGAGCATGAATCTTTCCATCCTTTCATCTGTAATCCACCCTACTAAGCACTGTGCCATTATTTGCTATAATTGTTTATACTGCAGTCCCCTTTGGAAACATTTAGAAAATTTAAAGCACATGTACAGTCTCCTTTAACAATCCATTATCATGCAACTTACAGGAACTTTCTTTTTAAAAGAGCAGTACATGTTAAACAGCTGCCATGAATTTTCAGATTCCCCCATTCAGGTCTTGTTGAAACTAAATGATACTAAACTTTTTGTCTTTATACACAGCTAACAATTTACATAAACCTTTTAACAGAAAGTCACATTATTTTAGCCTTAGAATAAAGAAATGCTATTTTAAGGGACAGCACTGAAATCTAAGTTAGGTGGCATCATTTTTTCATTACGGTAAGTATCTTGACACATGTACTGGGTCCATAAAGCAATATCTTAATTACTTCTGTTGAATGTGAGGGATGACAGTGAAGGTAGCTGTTGGGAGCTCAGGTTGGCCAGCTGAGTCTGTCAGTTTACTACTAAAGCATAGATATGCCACATAACAGCTTCTTTATTACTGTTGTCTCTGATTCAGTAATTTTCCTATACTTTAAAGTAACAGGTAAGTCTGCCTTAACTAAATATCCTGATATAATTTGTCTTATTCACATGGAAGCTGCTTTGCTATCAAATTCTATAACAATGGTTCCTGTTGTTCTTTTTTTAGATTCCTGCAGACAACCAGGATAACTATTTTTCATTGGTTTTATGATTCTTATCTATTTTTCAGATAACTGACACCCTTTCTATCTCATTAACTTTTCTTTTTGAAGCAGTGAATGCCATGTACTGTTTCTGTCATCTGTGGAACAATACAGATGCTTCTGTGACATCAGAAAGGAGGAAGCAACATCAATCCAACAATGTGGCAAGGAAATGGGCAGAATTACAACCTACGTCAGGTACCCTGGAAGTTAATGTAGAGGAAGGGGAGGGGGCTGGTGAACTGATAGAATGTATCATCCTCAGAACTCATCAAGGGAAGAAGATGAGAGACTGGAGGAGAAAATAAAAGGAGGTTAGGAGAAAGACAGTATCTGAATCTGCTAGAAGCAGACTAGAAAGGGTTGACTGAGATTTTAGACCACGAAGGGTAGAATTCTAGATTTGCTTCTGACCAATGTGATGTCCAAGTTGAGGCACAATTAGCCAACAGTGGTCAAGCATGGCACTGAGTGGTTTAAAGTCAGGGAAAAGTAAGATTACAAAGACAAAGGTGATGGTGTGTTGGGATTTTAGGAAAGTGGATTTTGGGCTCTCATCCATCCTAGTGATGGAAGAGATACTTGCTGAAAAGGCTGTCAGCAAGAAGGCCCGGAGTAAAGCAAGCAACAACCAGATTTTACTTTACTAGGGAAAGTAATTGATAAATTAGGAGACTAAGAGCAAATTCAGGATGTAAACAAGACATGGACATTGGCTTGGGTTAAGTATGTGCTATGGTCTACTGTGTGAGGAAAAGGCAAAATCAGAATAAGGCTAATATGACTACATAGGAATGTGGGGCTAGAAACCAGGGCAAATGATAGGACCTACAAATGGTGGACAAAAGGGGTGGAGAGATGGATGATACACATTACAAGGAGGTTAGTAGAAAGCCAGGAAAAGTGGTGAGTGCTCCAAAATAGAAATTCAAAAGAAGAGACATAAAAGCTTTTCAGGTGTATCGCAGAACTGAGGAAGGGATAGTCACACTTAACCAAGTTGAGTAAAGAGGGAGTTAAAAAAGTAAAGAAAACTGTAGAATTATTGACGTAATGAGTTTCTTCATTCTTTATAAAGGAAAGCAAGGGAATGATTTTGTGGTGGTAGGAGTTAGGACATACTAGGAAGAAAAGTGAACAGGCACCAGGACAGGGAGGGGAAGAGTGAACTGGCTACCATCAGGGAGGATGAAGCATAAGAACTAAATGGGCTGTTTTCCAGAGTCCTCAGAAATGGGACCATGGGCTAACAGTCTTTTCCTGACAGAAATTTTCATAAAAAATATATCTTTATCAAATCACAGGCTAGTACAGAAGTGTCTGAGAATAGGAAGAGAGCAAAGTTGTAACCTTGTACAAAGGAGTGAAGAGGAAATCTAGAAAAATGGTGTGAGGGGGTGGCTACAGGCTTGTTAACAAAAGTGGTAGAGTAACTCATGGACAGAGTCTTGATGGAAAGACTGGTAGCTTTTCTGGAAGACAACAGTGTCCAGAGCAGCAGCAAACATAGGATCATGGTCCGGAGGAGCAGTCAGTTGAAGTTGATTTGATTCTATGATTAAGGTACTGGTGAAACTGACGGGACTACTGGTAGACATTGTCTATGTAAAATTACAATAATGTCTCTGACTCAGTCCTAAACATATGATGGACCAAAACTGAGGAACTAGACTTCTGCATGATTGAATGATAAGAGTACAGAAGGTTGTAGTCAGAAGGATGACATCCAGAATTAGGAAAGTGACTAGTGAAGTATGCCAGGGGTCATTTGGTCTTGTACTCTTTTGGGTAGTTTGTCTCAGACATATCTAAAAGAAGAGAGAGCAGAATGACACGAAGATGTATGCAGCAGGAGAAGTGGATGGGATGAAACAGCCTAGGGAAGAATTTGGAAATAATGACCCAGTAGGACATTGTACACAAATGAAAAGTACTGCACTTGGACCATAATATCCCTCATGTGAAGTATCTGCTTTGGAGCTGGCAATTTCCTATTAGACATACCCACTACAACCTGATATCCATTCCCTCAAATGTTCCATCTCTACATAAACCTAATAACAAAATCCAGTGTAGTGATCGATTGTTTCTCTAAACTCTGAAAAATCACTACACTCTGAGATCAGAAACATTGACTCATACCTCAGATTCTAATCATTCTCAAAAGACTATCTATTCAATTCAGTTCAAAGGCAGTGTCATAAACACATTTTAGAGGACTATATTATTTGTATAAACACAACAGCATCAACCATAACTTTTTCTCATTTTTTACTACTTCTGGGTTAATGCACTCAGAATATTTCATATCTTTCCACAATCTAATTTGTGTCTCCCAGTTTCCATCATGTCCTTTACATTTTGGGAGAACAAACTGCAAAGAAGGTGTAGGGATGGTCTAACCTGATCCTTGCAACATGTTCTCATTTTATTGTTTTCTTTCTTGCATACAAGTCTTACTCCACATAATCTACACAGGTTGATGGATTACTGACACTGCAGTGCAGCATTAGGGGGGGTGCTACACACCTGACTGTTTTGCCCTTCAGGTAAGACATTAATCTGAAGATCCATCTACTTGGGTTGGTGGTAGCTCAGTTGGATGTAAAAGACCCTACTGCACCTATCAAAAAGAGCTGGGGTACTTTATACAAAAACATAATTTGCAAAAATATTTACATATTTACATATTTACCAATACACACTTTTCCATTTTCTTCCTTTACTATTATACATTCATAATTATCTTATTATGTTTTCATCCTTATTAGACTCCCACTACTTTTTCCATAACCACCATCTGATTTTACTCAATATTGTTGCCAAAATCCATTTTTCATTAAACATAATTTAATTTATTTTTTCATCCCATATAACCCATATGACATAAAACATGTTATCTATTCTTTTAAGATACTGTTATGTTTTATTCTTATAATACCCACATTTAATCATATCTATATCTATCTTATCCCCTTCTTTTATGTTTTCCAATAAGTTTTCTTTACACAGCTTTTTCCATAATTTCATTACTCTTTTACATTTTAAAAGCATGTCAGTAGTTTCCTGTTCCCCACAAAGTGAACGTATTCTTTCCCTTTTCTGTTTACATGGCATATTTCACTGGTGATTTATCTATTGCCATTTTTCACAAAACAGTCTTGACAATCTACTTTATTACACCATTTATTTCTTATATTTATGCTTTAATTTTCTCTTCAACTAAATTTTCTCATGGTTTAACTTAATAATATTGTATTGTTATATTCTTATACCAAACTTTTCTCTCCCTTTCCTTTCATCAATTTTTATTTTCCACATTAATATTTTTCTTGATAACATTTCATCTCTTCATTTATACATTCTTTTGTCTCTTATGCTCCTTTTTTCCATATCCCAGCATTTATCATACTGACATTTAAACATGTTTACAACTATTATCTCATATTTTTTCATTTATCCACTTTAATGTGTTATATAACTTTAGTGAAGCAGCATATACCACTGGGTTAATGAACCTCCACAAAAATATCTGCCATAACTCTGCTTATATTCTTATTCCCACATTTTATACCTAACACAGAGATTTCATTCTTTGTAAAATATATTCTGTCTATTTTAACCATGTTAAATAATCCTTTACTTTTCTCTTTCTTTAAAGTCATATATTATTTATTTTATCCAACTTGTGTTTTTTACAATTACTATAATATCATCAGCATAAGTTAAGAAAACTGGAATTTTTAACACTTCAAGCATTATGTACCTAGTTTCCTTCATTTAAGCATTTTTTTTCATATACAATCACATTCATAACTAAAGCAAAAGTATGCAACTCATTGGACATCTTTGTCTTACACCCCTCCTCATATGTATCTCTTTACTTAACCAACCATTTACTTGAATTTTTACTTTGTTACTATAGGCAGACATACATGATTTCCTAATTTTCTTACTTATATTGTATTCTTTATCTCCCACAACATTTCATGTCCTATTGTATCAAATGCCTTATCAAGATCCCTTATCATAAGTTAAGCTTCTTCTCTTCTATTTATAATATAATCCACAATCTCTCTCACTATCATTAATAATTATTGATATCCCTTCCCCTTTATGATATATATACTGTCTCAATAACACTTTCTATCTTAGTTTCAAATCTCTTCTATATTATTTTCATAAAGATCTTATAGACATCATTATTCAGTATTATTAGTCTCTAGTTTTTTTAATTGACTTTTTGTCTTATTTCTTCCAAATAAATTTAAGTATTTTGCTACATAATTCTTTATATGTGAAACCTTTATTTGGCCATTCATTCAACATGTTTAAAAATATACTCTTTTTTTATACATATCATATCCTATTACAGCTGATCCTGTAGTAAAATTTATATTTAGTTGTCCTAATACTTTGTCTAACTTATATAGAGAAATCTCTTTTTGAAATGTTTTATTTTCTTACTCGAAAAACTTTTTTACTTGCCATATTATTTTCAAGTTCTTCCTTTTGTTTTCTTTAAACATTTCTTGTTCATTCTTTGCTACAATACTCATAATTTGGTCCTGGGTTCTTTCTACTTCTCATTTTACATTTTTCATTTCTGTCATTACACTACTATCTTCCTTTACTAATCTACATAATCTTAAATATGCCAATACTTATTCTCCTTTGCCTTGCAAGAAATATCTTTGCTTGAAAAATAACTCCTTATTTGTCTTGATTTTTCCTATATAATTACTTTTTATCAAAACACCTGTCATTCTTTTCTAAACCTTCCAATGCATCTTTATATATTCTCATATACTTTTCTTTGTCTACTTTTCTCACATCATACTGCCACTATAAGAAACATTTTTTTTATATTTTATCTTAAAAGACATTAACCATTTAGACCAATTATTATAAAAATACTCTCATAGTAATATGACCTCTCCATAACTGAGTCATTAATTTCTTTCCTTCTTCAGCCCATGTTTTCTCATTGCCTATTTTATATATATTCTTTGTTTATATATATATATATATATATATATATATATATATATAGAGAGAGAGAGAGATAAAGATGACCAGAAAGAAAAAAGTGTTTCAACTATCTTTCCTTCTCCTTCTCCTACAGTTAATCCTTCTGATGTTATGAAGCAATCTACTTCAGTTCTGTAAAGACCTCTTTTGTAAGTCCATGATTTTTTATCCCAAAGAATTACTTTACCACATTTCATAACTTCTAACATTTTTATTAGATTGCGTCTTTCCTTTTTATGCTTGCATCCTAAATCACAACGGAAATTTCCTGTCACTATAATATTCATATTTATCACTGCATAGTCAAGAATCTGGTGAAATAAACTTTTTTCTTTACAGTTAACATAAGCATATAATGCTATAATTCTGTATATTTGTTTTTTTCATCGTAAATCCACAGTAGTTAATCTTCCCATTCTTACTAAAGTTGTGTCTAATGTTCTCACTGTATTTCTGCATAATAGAGCTTTTCCAGAATACCAGTTATTTCAAAAATTCCAAATTATGTTTCTACCATAATTTTTCTGTTTGAAATCTTTCTCCACTTGTTAAAAAATGTTGAGTCTTGTAGTACAATTACAACTACATCACATTCATTGGACCATTCCCTTATTCTGCCCACTATGCTTTTAATACTGTTCACTTTTATGGAGAGCACTTTAAAATTATTACTTTCCCTTTTCCTTAAATTACTAGAAATTATAAATTTATTTTATTTCTCACCAATTTCCTTTATTTCTTTTACACTTATCCCCTTAAATGTTCATTTCCTATCTTTACCCTTTTGCCAATAGAATTATTTTTCCCTTTTACTACTTCCCAATTTATATCTTCCTCATCACTTATTTCAGAACCTTCCTCTGTTTCCTGCTTTGTATTTTTTTATTTGTCTTTTTAATCTAATTTATCTTTTACTCCCACTACTTCTAACACTTCTTCTCTTTGTTCATTTTTGTATCTTTTTTCTTCACTTTCCTTAATATTCAGTTTTATAATCCATCCATAAATGTCCACTTTTGTTACATTTATAACATTTCAGTTCACATCTTCTTGCATCACGACTTAGCTCCATACAAATATAGAATTTCTTTTTATCACAGTTATCAGATGTCATTTTTTCCATACAAAAAAAGCATGTTTTGAGTTGCCCCCAATATTTTATTATTAGTTTTATGCTTATTTGTAAAATTTTGTTCTTTTCTATCTTTAATACAATACTACAGTCCCATCCTCCGATCCATAAACCTTTGCAATGCCCACCACTTATTTGCACAAGTGTTTTAAATGTCCATTAAAAGTCTCTCTTTTTCATTCTGTTCAAAATTGAGCATGATTCTTCTTTTTTGTTTCCTGTTAAATGCTTTTATTACATACAAGTTCAAAGGAATACAGTTTTTCTTCTTTGCACAATCCCTAAATAAAATGCATGCTACCCTTCAGGTCTGAATGATAAAGAGAATTTTATTTTTTTTTTAAAGGAAAAGAATCAAGCATTAATTGAAGCCCATTTAGCTGTTTAAATATAGTGCCTGTTTCTTGTAGCATTCAGTCTGAAGAAGTCTTGAGAAGAGATGAAAGCACTTTCTGAATGTTGATTTAATAAACTATTTTGGATTTTATTTAAGCCATTTTTATTTTATTCGCTGTGATTTTTATGGTTTTATTTTCCATTTTTTTGTTGTCTTTTCAAAATCCATCCCAAATTTTCCATTGCATAAACACTATCAAATATAATGTCACAAAATGTCTCATTCTTTATACGAATAAATGTTCTTACTTCTTCAGCTTTTATACCCAAACTTCATATTTATCCAGTTCTTTTTGTTCTTTATTTTGAATCCTCACCACATGCTTCTGCTTTGCATCTTCTTTTCCCTTTTTCTTTTCTATTATTCCCCTTGTATTTTCTTTTACTATTTCTGCATAGGATTTTTTTCCTGTCTCACCATCATCCTTCAGGATAGACGCTGCTTCTTTTTGCATTTTATCCATAATGTTTCCCCAGGAAGATCTGTTTCATTTTCTGCCTTGCTCTGCATCAACATCTCCTTCAATAAATAATCCTGCAAACCTCCCACTGGAGAGTTGTAACAATACAAGCTTCAGTTGCCAATTCTTTTTTCAACTTCAGCAAATATATTTTGCTGAAAAATGACTTATATGCAATCTCGTTGCTACTCTCCACTGCACTGGTGTTCACCTCCATGCCTTATGCCATCTTTCCCACATTGCACACCATCCTTACAGCTGCCATTACACTAGGAACAGGATGTGCGCATTCCAAAATGAGGTGGGGAAGTTTCCCAATGCCCTGGACGCATTTTCCCTAGTAGTATAAATACCACTTCAGTTCTCTGCTAAAAAGAGGCTACAATCCTAGTGGGCCTATCCCAGCCAACAAAGGAGAAAGAAAGAAAGAAAGAATGAAAGAAAGAAAGAAAGAAAGAAAGAAAGAAAGAAGAAAGAAAGAAGGAAAGAAAGAAAATAAATCTGCCATGCGTAAGATAATTCTTCAAAACTGCTTGGAATTTAAGCTTGCATATTACCTTGTACTATGGAACCAAATAACAAATAATTATTCAAAATCCCACTCAAGAAGTGAGAGGACAAGGTAGTTATGGGAATAGTTTTAATACCCAGGGCTTAGCAGTCAGTGTAAGTCATACATAAGGAGTGAGGCTATATCTACACTTAGAGACTAAAAGGGGGCAAGTACAGTGCAAGCAAAATCTTATAATCATATTCATAATCAGCAGCAGCATAATGACCCAGCAGGGAGATATTTTTGTCTTCAGATTATCACAGTTAATTGCTCAGTGCCAACAGATGGTAATGTTGTCTTAACCTCTGGGTGTCTTGTTTATCCCAAATACTGAAGATCTGTGGTATGTGAATTGGCACTCCTTTAAATTATCTGTAGATGAGATTGCATGTGTGTGTGTGTGTGTGTGTGTGTGTGTGTGTGTGTGTGTGTGTGTGTGCACTGTGTGTGTGTGTGTGTGTGTGTGTGTGTGTGTGTGTGTGTGTCTGTACTCACATGCACATGCACAGACATGTTTGTCTTGTAACGGGTTTTTGCCCCATTTAACTCTTCTCATTCTGCCTTGTACCCATTGTATACCAGGAGAGATTCTATATCACTTGGGACAATTAATCAAATAAAAGGAATGACAGAAAATAAAAACAAATGGTGTGAATGTTGCATGATAGTGGCCTGAGTGCAACAGATTTTAGTTGCTCTATATCATCAGAAAGTTTTTAACAAGCATTTGCTATCAAATATGATCCGGTCATCATTGGAAGTGAAGGAAATTTTGCATTTTGTCTCAGGATCAAATTATATTAGCCAAAAATTAATAATTCAAAACAAAAAACAATCAGAATATATATCAACAGACCACTTGAAGGATGTCATTTTCCAAACCTACTGAGCAAGAGACCATCTGTAGAAGAAGGATTTCTAAAAGATTTTGTTATCCATGCAGGAATTATCCTTACAAATGGACAATATGCAATAGGGAAAATATTGTGTATGATTAATTAATAACAAGGATATATTATTAATGATCTGATATCATAAGATATGTTTTAGCCATCTTACAGGGGAACAGTGTGATGTGAAAATTAAAATAGCAACTGTATAATTAGATACTTGATTTGAAAGTACATTCAGATAGCTGTTTATGATGTAGTCTTTATTGGGAATCAATATATGACAAAAGAATGACGATATATAATGTATAACTCTTTTTTTATAAGAAAGGCACAATTAGAAGTGGAAATGTGCCTCGTTAAAAGAGTGTTATATAATTAACCTTAGCTTCACATAATCAATGATTGGTAATAGCTCTAGATATCTGAGCAAATGGCATATGGCTTTACTCATGGAACTTGAACAGTCTTAAGAGAGCTAATAATATGAGTGTTAGGGAGAGTCTGAAGTCTGACAGTTAGTGCAGTGGACTGAAACTTACAGCCATTGACAAACTGTTTCTTGTAGTTTATAGTTTGATTCCTTCGGCCTTAATTTGATTTTTATGTAAATCTCAATAGGCTACTTAACCAGATAGTACTCTGGGGCTTTTGTGAAATTGGGATAGCTTTTTACCATTGTAATTTAGATATAAATAACTTCTATAAAGCATGTATTTGATTATGTACACATATGATTTTATTTATATATATATATATATATATATATATATATATATATATGTGTGTGTGTGTGTGTGTGTGTGTGTGTATGTGTGTGTGTGTGTGTGTATATATATATATATATATATATATATGTACATATATATATATATATATATATATATATATATATATATATATATATATGTACATATATATATATATATATATATATATATATATGTACATATATATATACATATATATATATATATATATATATATATATATATATGTACTATGCATAATTGAACATGCATGAGATTG
>NC_056731.1:913956710-914089210 GCF_019279795.1 Protopterus annectens | reverse complement strand
AGCCATCCTTACACTTGAGAATATAGACATCTGTGCAGTTACTGAGACATGGTTACAGCAAGACAGAATATCCCAGAAGTACAAGGTTTCAGCGCCTTCCACACTATTGGACCAGTAGCTGCACAGACAAGGCTAAAGGTGTAGGTATCTAAATATACATCAATAAAAAGCATACCCCTAGGTTGGTCAAAAAGAATGATGCACTGGAGTTCCTCCATGTGCAGATCACCATAGACAAAATCCCATACTGCATCCCAGCCAGCTACAGGTCACTCTCCACATCCCAAGAAGCTTACAATATATACTTGGATCTACTACAGCCACCTACTGTCCAACCTAACATCCTACTCATGGGAGACTTTAATTACCCATCTATAGACTGGAAATCCTCCGTGACCTCAAATCTATAGGCACAGAGATTTCCAGACTTTGTAAATACAAACACAATTGACCAAATAGTGAGAATGCTCACTAGAGGCTCCAATATACTAGACCTCATACTCACAAATATGGGAGAATGCTGCATCCCCCAATGTCTTATCCTCTCTAGTAAGGTCTGACCATAAGGGTTCATAGGTTCGTAGGTTCATAGGTGTGTACTAGGCTAATGGCCCTGGGGCCTCTACAAGCCTAGCCATAGGATTACCCTGGCATTGTGCCACCCGATCTTAGTTCCCAGTGCCTCTGTTGAGTAGAACCACTGGAGTTATCCCTGGGGTGAATTTTCTATTTCCCATCCACTCATCAATATTTCTGTTGAAGAGGGCCATTGAGGTGCATGAACCTGTCCCTCCAACATGTTCTGATGATTTTGGTAATGAGGTTGAGGTCTCTGAAGCACGTGGTGTGGAGGGATTGGGATTTCTTTAGATGTAGCATTTCTAACAAAGCTGGGTCAGACATGGCTTTGTAAGTCTTTTGAGTCTGTCCATATAGGACAAGTGTTAGAGCCTAGGATCCTCTTTGTGAGGTACTTTTGTGGCCTCTCCAGTTGTTGCAGATGTCTAGTGAGGTACATACCAAATGAGGTATTGTATTCGATGACTGGCCTAATGAGGGAATAGTAGAGGGAGACAATGACCTCTTTCTTCCTGGATGCAAAACCCTTAGTAATGAGATGTGCCACACAGAAGGACTTTCTGACCACAGTGGCAATGTAGTGATCAAAAGAGAGGTTGCTGTCAACCTATGTTCCCAGATCTCTTATAATGCCTTCTGCGTTCAGTGGACTACCATTAGTGTGGTAATTCATGGGAACTGGGTTTTTCCTAAAGGGGATAATGACACATTTTTTGGCATTGAGCTTAAGGTCATGATTCTGACACCAGTCGTTGGTCTCAGTGAGGCCATTCTGTAGGATGTCAGCATCACTTGGGGAGTTAATAATAGCTCCCAACTTGCAATCGTCTGTGAACTTTGTCAGCCAGAGTCCCTTCGTGTTGACCTGGACTTCTGAGAAGTAGATACCAAACAGGAGAGGATCCAGGACAGAACCCTGTGGGACTCCACTCGAGACAAGTTGGCAGTCTGACTTGGAGTCAGCTACTTTCACACTGTGGGTTCTATCTGTGAGCCAGTTTGCAACCCTCCTAGTGATATAGGGGTTAATGCCTAGCTTAGTGAGTTTTTCTATGATTCCTGAGTGGGGAATGGTATCAAAGGCCTTGGTCAGATCAAGGTAGGGTGTATGAACCACTTTGCCTTCATCCACAGCTCTGGTGACTGACTCAAAGAAGTCGGCCAAATTGACTGGGCATGATCTACCCTTCATAAAATCAAACTGTGTGGGATCCAGAGTTTGGAGATTCCCTATATCCTTGTTTATTAGGTCCATGATGATGCATTCCATAGCTTTACATATCAGACTCAGCAGGCTAATGGGGCGAATGTGGAGAGGGATGACTGTAGCAGTGCGCCATTTGAGGTAAGGTTGTGATTGAACAGGGCACACAGGTGAGGTGCCAGTTTACTCTGTAGTTCATGTACAACACAGCCAAGGATATTGTCAGGTCCCATAGAAGCTGTATTCATGGGCCTTGGACAGTGCTGTTTTAACCTGTGCAGCAGTAATACTGGGTGCCTGGCAAGCTACTGGTATTGTGATTGGTCCTTTGGGTGGGTGGGGCTAAAGTTGGCACTGAATCTGTTGGCCAGTATATTGGCAATATCTGTTGGCTTGGTATAGGAGGTACCATTGTGCAGTAGCTCAGAGTAAATCTGGGTATTGCCGTGGAGATTTTTTACATAACTATAGAAGGCATTGTGGTTGTCTTTACTGTCTGCTGCAATTCTGTTTTTGTAGCTAGCTTTAGAGGATTTGATGAGGGATCTCAACTTTTTGTTGAGGCTGATAAGGGAGTTTTACTAGTCTTGGGACTTCACCTTATTCTGCATCAGTTTCCTCCTTCTGTTGTAGAGTTTGTTTATGGCAGGGGACCACCAGATTGTCTTCCTTTTTTTTGGAGGAGAGCATCTTGGTTCTATTGGGTAGAGCGAGATCCATGCATTTATGTACGTGTTCGTACAGTGCATTGGTGTATGATTCGGCAGTCATACAACTATTCTCCATCTACATGGGTGCCGTGAAGTTAGCCACCTCTATTTTTAGGAGCCCAAAGTTAGCTTTGGAGAAGGTTTTCATGGTCGTTACCTTTGCAGGATTGGGGGGATGTGGATTTCCGAGGTGATTAGTTTGTGATCGGATCTAACCAGGGAGGAGCTGACTACTGGTGTAGAGCAACGGTTGCCTAGGTTAGTAATGAGCAGGTTAAGGATGTTGCTACCTCTAATGGGAGTAAGAACAAGCTGGTCCAGGGCATTGGAATTAATGAACTCCAGGAAATGTTGGGCAAGTGTATTGGTACATGAGTAGTTTTCCCAGTTAATGAAGAGGTAGTTGAAGTCGCCTAGTATGAGAGTGTTAGATTGAACCCTAATATTCTCCAGGGTGCTTAGGAACGTAGAGTGTGAGTCTTGGGACATGGTTGGGGATCTATAGCAGGCTATGACCCAAATCGCTGTCTTACCCAGTGTTAGCTGCATTTGAAGTATCTCTGATGCGTTATGTTGGGCTATCAGTCTGGAGGTGTGCGCATCCTTTATGAATATGAAAACACCATTGCCTTTGGAGCTTTGGGCCAAGTTCTGGGACCGAAAGGTGGGGAAAGAGTTATAGCCTGGTATTGCAGGGGTGCTTTCTGCTGACTTGAACCAGGTCTCTGTTACAGCACAAATGTCGATATTCTCCTTTTTAAGGAGTGCATTGAGCGAGTGCATTTGAGATTTAGACTTCTAGCGGTGAGCAGCATGACCCTCAGATTGCATGTTTGTAGCTGTTATGGTGGTAATTTGGTCTTTGGAACACCGCCTAAAAAAGGTACTATAGGGGTGGCAAGAGCCTTGGCCAGTATATTAGGCTAACTGACATGAAGGGGGCCATTTTAGGCCTAGATGATATCCCATGGTTAGAATCAAACCCTGTAGCTTGTGTCAATGAGGTAAAGCTCTTACTCATTATGCCAAATCCATATCTCTAAAAGCTCTACTTCTATCAAGATTATACTACCCCAGATGGGACTCAAACCCACAATTTCTGGGTTAGAAGCATAATGCTTTAGATATTAGGCCACTGGGACCTGACCTATCTGTCTCTTTTGAAATTAACATCAACTCTGTAATCCAAGTAAAACTTGTAAAAGGAGCAGTTATTCCATGGCAAACTTCCTTTCATTAAGTGTTAGTTTCTCAAAATTCAATGCCCCTCCAAATCCCAAAAACATAGCAGCCTCTGCTGAATTACTTTCAAAAAACTCTGTACAACCATGTCAATGGCTGCATACAGACTGCTCTTTGTAACAGACATAAGTCCAGAACTAGCCCCAGAAAACAAACCACCCAGTTGACATCCCGAATTAAAGAGGATATATAACAAAAGGAAAAAAAGTATGGCAAAAATCATGAAGGGTAATTTCCACAGAGATAAAAACTCTCTTATCAAATAAACAGGCAACTAAGAGGGCTAATTAGGACAAACAAAGCCAACAGTGAGGTTAAGATAGCCTCCCAGGTGAAAGATAACCATAAGGCCTTCTTCACCTATGTCAGAAACCTCAAGAGCAGAACAGAGCAATATGCTGAACTGATGGGTTAACGATGCCACATTCACTGAGCTTTAGCCTAATGATATAGCCAACCTGTTAGCAGACAAACACAGTTACAACTTTATCCCCTATCACCCCAACCATCCCCCCAAAAAAATACACTCAAACATAACCCCTCCAACTATAGCTAGGGAGTGTGTACTGGTTGCTCTTGCTAAAGCCAAGAAATAACATCCCTGGATGCCTCCTGCACAGTCAATGATATGGCTTATCAGGACCCCTGGAGCCACTACCTAACTATAGTCTCAAAACAGTCATTGTTCCAAAGGACTTGAGGACTGTGATGGTCATTCCCCTTTAACAGATCCTGGAAACTACAGACTCATTAGTCTGTCTAGTCTTAAAGCCATGGAAAGAATTATTATGGAAATTATCAACAAAGACATAGGTGACCTCCAAACACTGGCTCCATCCCAGTTTGGCTTTGTCAAAAAAGGTCATGCTTAGTAAACCTGATGGATTTCTTTGGAAAGGTCACTAAGACAATGGATGAGGGGAAAATGGTGTATACTGCCTACCTAGATCTGGATAAAGAATTTGATACAAAACCCCACCCAGGCATTGTCAACAAACATATGGATCTAGAGATAAACCCCTTTATAATACACTGGATAGCTAGCTCACAGATAGAACATAAGAGGTCAGGATTGGTGAGTCCACCACTGCCATAAAGAGGCCAGTCACCAGTGGAGTCCCTTAGGACTCTGTGCTTGGCCCACTTCTTTTTGGAGGGCAAAGCAAATGTCAAGGTTCTCTGTCTGACTAAGTTTGCAGATGACTGCACACTGGCAGCAGTCATTGAACACCCCCCCCCAACATAACATGGACAAATGCTCGGTGCCAAAGCCCTGGCTTAAAACTCAATGCCAACAAATCTATCATATTACCTTTTGGGAAGCCCGTTACCTTGGGTAACTATGTCATCAGTAAAATACCACTAAAAGTTGATTCACTATTCAGAGATCTGGGAACTTGTGTAGATTGTAACCCTTCAACCAGCATGTTTCCATGCTAGTAAGAAAATCCTTCTGTGTTGCTCAACTTACAAGTAAGGATATCGCCTCTTGGTCCAGAGACGTCATCCTACCACTGTACTCATCCCTCATCAGACCCATCATTGAGTATAATACTCCCTTTGGTATGTACCTCACCAGATCCATTCAGAGACTGGAACGTCTCTAAATGCTCCTTACAAAAAGAATACAAGTTTAAATAAAATATCCTAGTATGATTCCTTCACAACCATGTATCTTTACTCTGTATCATGCAGTCTACTGACAGGTTATGTTTGCCTGACCTACAAGGCATCCCTGGGCCCTATTTTGATGAATCTTTTCCTCATCTGCAAAAAACAGCATCAGAACTACTTGACCAAAAGACCTAAATTTTGCTTGTGACATAAATAGGGCATATTGGAAACTCAGATATGTTTCTAGGAGAATTCCCACTCTCTGGAGCAGTCTCCCTATCCATGTGAAGCGTAGTTCTTGTCTAACACTATTTGAGTGCAACTTGGATCAATGGTACTTGGAAATTCACCATTGGTCTGATGCCTATGTCTCTGATGGACAGAGGCAGTCAGTCAATCTGTCCTTATTTGAAACAAATTTATGACTCACATTTGGGTTTGACAAGGATATGAAAGCAGGATGAAGCAAGGCTACAGAGAGTTCTGGCGATCAAAGCCAATTGCTTAACTTCAAATTTCTTCCAAGCAGTCACACACAATATTTCCCTGTAAAAAAACACCAGATGGACATAATCACAATAGCCTGATGAAAACAAGGACAAGCACTCTTCTCTTCACATGCACACGCAATACATGTAGTCACTGACTCCTGCATATGTGTGTGTGTGTGTGTGTGTGTGTGTGTGTGTGTGTGTGTGTGTGTGTGTGTGTGTGTGTGTGTGTGTGTGTATATATATATATTACATATATTGTGTGTGTGTGTGTCTACAAACACACACACACACACACACACACACACACACACACACACACACACACATATATATATATGTGTGTGTGTGTGTGTGTGTCTTCAAACACACACACACACACACACACATATATATATATATATATATATATACACACAAATATTTATATATATATATATATATATATATATATATATATATATATATACAGACATATATATATATATATGTTGTGTCTTTCAGCTTTTACCAGTTAGGGGTCGCCACAGCAGAACTCCGGTCCGCTAATGATTGGCAGTAGATTTTTACGTGCCAAGTTGCCAGCCCTGACACACAACCTTCCACAAAGGTACACCCATTCACGCATGTCTCTACACAGAAGACACTCTTGCTGAGAATCGAACCAGACAACGTCTTACTGTGAGGCAACAACGCTACCGCAGCGCACCACCACCGCAGTATTTTATATATATATATATATATATATATATATATATATATATATATAAGTCTACTTTGCTTAATCAAAATTACACTTACCCAAACCTGAAAAATGTGAGACGACTCCAACTTAATAACCCAAAGCAATGAATCACCAATATTTTTTACAGCGTAATGAACCACGTGGCCACCAGGACACAAAAACAAAAATGGAAAACAGAGGCAAATTATGCCCATGCTGCACCCCCCCCCCAACCCCCCAACTAAATATACTAACTCTGAGATCGCACCACACTGGAAAAAAAGGCAAAGTTCAGCCTGGAAATGCAACATTTAAATCAAGATAAATGGATAGCTGTGCAGCACTGATTTTTGGGTTTGGGCTTCTGGTACAGAGTGAATTTCCTGCATAATAATAATTATTCAACAATTCTTTATCATATACAGAAAAATATATATAATGGAAGAGATCTCTGATAACCTTATATAAATGTTACAACAATGTGTTGTGTATACATTGTGTGTGTGTGTGTGTGTGTGTGTGTGTGTGTGTGTGTGTGTGTGTGTGTATATATATATATATATATATATATGTGTGTGTGTGTGTGTGTGTGTGTGTGTGTGTGTGTATATATATATATATATATATATATATATATATATATATATATATATATATATATATATATATATATATATATATGTGTTTCATATATTTACATAACTGCATGTGCGCATGCATGCTCTTGTGTTGAGGACAGAGTACAAACAGGGAAGTATAAAAACTGTGTTCCTACTTGTTGCTACAGTCCATGTCTGATAAATATAGGTCAGCCAAAACATTAGGAATAAATGAAAGCCATGTATCTCCCAAAAGTCACCTACTTGTATCTTCTAGTTCTGCATCTGTACTCAGTCTCTGCAAAACCACATCACTCCTGTAGAAGAATCCATCCCTAGTACAAATAAAATCCCTTATGAATTAACCAGATGGATTTGTACATAGAACTAACCCCTCTCCAGCAATTGACCAAATTTGTAAAAGCACAGCACTCCAGCCAGTTTAATAAAAGTACTCCTGTATATTTATGGTGAAAATGACATGTTATTTAAAAAAAGAATAAGAATCATGTAAATAACCAAAAACACCCATAGCTGACTAGAGGAATGTTGATGACAAAACGTAAAAAATGCAGATGTTGCCTTGCCAGTACACATGCACTGAGAAACAGTCACTGAGCATGCAAACTGTTTCTTTTTAAAAATATAGAAAACATTGTTTTTTTGCAGGGGGAACCCACCCCTGCACCCCGCTTATGGTGCTGTGCTTACTACACATTTACTGCTAACTATCTATACAAACTCCGAGGTCACACAAACAAGAGGTAAGGTAAAATTTCCTAATTCCTGGAATTGTGTGGTCTTGCTCATCTGTTGATCAGCTGCTTAGCTGATCCTTCCAGATCTCCCATATCTATCTATCTATCTATCTATCTATCTATCTATCTATCTATCTATCTGTCTGTCTATCTATCTATCGATCTATCTATCTATCTATGTATATCTTCATCCACATACACACACGCACATATACATACACACACATATTGATTGCAATATGTAACAAATATTGGAGATTGTACTTTTAGTTTACTGAACTTTCATTTACAGTGAGGTTTCAATTTAAACAAAAAGAAGTATAGTGCTATGTGCAAAAGTTTCTCAAGCAAAGGTAAACGTCTTAGACATTTTTGTTTTTTCCAGCTTGAGTCAGTCTGAAGTTGCATTCTTGGTTCTCTCTTGAACACACAGTTTCAGAAAAAGACTCCAAGTGCTCCTAAGGCAAATATCCTGGTAGTTCACAATTTCTTTTAGTCAACTTTTTGGCTGCACTTCTCCACCAGTCCCTCCTCTGGGCCATATAATCTCCTCTCAATGAGAAATAAACATCTCTGCTTCCTTGTTTTCAAGCCTCCCTTTTTATAGGAAAGGGATTAGCATCCTTTACTCAGTGCATGTTGGTGTGCTATTCTTCTAACATACTTCAACATTACAATTACACAATCTGTCACTCAAGGTAACTTTTGCTATAAATAAATAAATAAATATATATATATATATATATATATATATATACATAGAGAGAGAGAGAGAGATTGACTGAGCTTTTATACTTAACTCTGCATTAAAGCATTGAATAATTATATCTAAGGTGTGTATATATATATATATATATATATATATATATATATATATATATATATATATATATATAAAGTGTGCCCAAATGAAAAGTGCAACTTGCCTGCACTAACTGCTTGTATCTATCCTCCTCCCCTACTGCTTATTTCTTTTGGTGACATGCATACTATGTATCATGTTTGAGGATGCACACCATCAGAGGAATGCTATCAGTAGCTTATCACAATCAACCACTGCTTGTGGCCAGTGAGACTACATTGTCCATACGTGAGCGCCCATCAGTACAATCCCACTGTTGGGTTCCTGCCTTTAAACTCCCAATCAGTACTAAAGCCTATCACAGCGACAACTTCTTTGATTGCTTGATAAAACAAATAAACACAATAATTAGGACTATTCTTAGAGATCCATGTGATATAACAGAAGTAAACAGGACATTTTTAAATGTGGCTAAACCTACATTAGACAAGATCTGTCTGTCATTTGTTGTCTTGGAAGGAAATCACTGCCCAGACTGATAAACTGATTAGAACCAGGGAATGGAGCATACTAGACATTGTTTGTGTTCCTAAAGAAATTACTGTTACTTCAAGTCAAGTTTGACCACTGCTGATGTGCAGTGATCATGGGGTTATAATGGTTAATTTGTCGCTAGATAGCTCTACCAAACTGAAATCTAAACCAATGCACAGAAGATTAATTAAAGACTATATGGAAGCAAAACAGTCACTATGTAAAACTAGCTGGAGTGATGTGATCAGTGGAAAAAGTGCAGATGGAATGTGGAAAGTTTTGAAAGAGAAACTGAGTGCAAAAAATGTTTCACATCAGGATCTAGGCATACAATGTCAGGGGGATATATTTCCATAAGAACAATATATCCAATTAAGGTGAGAGACAAAAAATATAAGAAATAGAAGAAAGGTCAAACTACAACTTTGAAAACTGAAATAAACAAGCTGGACAAACAAATTAAGCATAGTGTGAGACAAGATCAAGAAAAATTTGAAGAAAATATTTATAAAGATATTGAGCATAATAGGAAACCATTCTCTAGATACATAAGATGTGGAAGGATTAAACACATCCAAATTGATGTATGTAGATTCTAACATTTATTCTTAGGCACAGCAGATTATAGATATATTTACAAAATCTTATGCAAAACAGTTTGGCTCCACAAAGGGGGTGATAAGTTGTTCTAGTGACATCCAGGTAACTTCAGATACTGGAATCAAATTAGATTATATTGAAAAAGAACTGAGCTAACTGGATCCAAACAAAGCACAAGGAGGAGACAAAATTAGTAGTAATGACCTAAGAACACTTCAGCAAGAACTTACAGTACCCCCTGTTGTAGGAGGATGGCCCCCTGTTGTAGAAGGAATTAGCAGTCCACAAAAATCACAAAAACTGATAGGCCAATGAAGAGCTATAAAGATGATAGAGCGGACTATTTAGGATAAGAAAGAAATTATGTATTGTAGCTATTATGCTAAAAGCCCAGAATTTCCAGATACTAGATATACAAAATGATTAAGAGATAAATTAGAGGAAATTATTCCGGAAGAAAAACTGTCAGAAGCTTCAAATAAAAATTTATGGTCATTAATACAACAGATTTTTGAAAAACAGGATATAGACAAACACTTTGATCTGTTTGGAAAAAGAAGCATCTGAGGAAGTGCAAAAATATAAACAACAAAACCTAGATATTTTTGAAAAGTGTAAAAAAGAAATATGGACATGGGAAAGAAAGAGAGATTTGATATGGTGCAATATTTATGCAAAGGAGAAAGCCAAATTAATCAATATAAAAAGGCAGCCCCAAAGATATTTGAAGAGAAATACAGGCAAAGGCATCCAGACATGGAAAATTTCACAATAAAAAAATATCAAAAAGAGAGAATGTAGAAAAGCAGATTAGTAAAGCAGAAGTTAAAAAAACAGAAGTTGAAGTTATGGAGTGCCTGCAAAGTGAAAGATTTGACATAGAAAATCTTACACAGGTTACATCACAGCATGGTGGAGCGAGTCCCCAAAGTAAGGAGAAACACGAAGATCAGGAGATGTCTGAAGAAGAAACATGGACATGGGAAAGAAAAAGATGGTTAATATGGTGTAATATGGATGCAAAGGAGAAAGCAAAACTAATTAATACAAAAAGAGCTGCACTAAAGATATCGGAAGAGAAATACAGGCAAAGGAATCCTGACATGGAAAACGTTACAATACAAAAAAATAAGAAGACAAAGAGGAAAAATAGAAAAGGAGATCAGTAATGGAGGAGTTAAAGAAATAGAAACCGAGGTTATGGAGTACCTCCAAAGAGAAGGATTCAGTGTAGAAAATCTAGTTCAGAAAGCACCACAAAAGGATAGAGCAATGGAACTCCAAATTAAGGGGAAACCAGTATAATGGGAAGCAATTGGTCAGGTACCATATAAGGATATTTTGGAGCCTTCCACAGAAAACGAGTATAAACATCCACTTGAAGCTGGATGGCAAGGGAAGGAACAGGAAACTGTGGAAACTCTGACACAGTAAATGTTGAGGAGTGATAGGCCAGTGAGTTCTCATATGACAGAGCAATAGATGGCACAGGAGGAAATTGAAGAGAATGTGACACAGGAAGATGGAATAGAACTTTCTAGAGAATGCCAGCAGGAAATGGAAAACAAAAAAATGTGCCCTCAGTTTAGAAGAAAATGAGCTAAGAGAACAGTTGCTTGACTTAACTGAGATAGATAGACATATTAAGATCAATGAAAGAAATAGAATGCAGAAGGTCAATATAACCCAAAAAAGTCAGAAGTTTGATAAAACAAATAAACACAATACTTAGGACTATTCTTAGAGATCCATGTGATATAACAGAAGTAAGCAGGATATATTACTGTGCAGCTAAATTAATAACTGATAAAGTTCTACCACAAGAACATAGAGTAGCGAGGGAGAGAAAGAGGAGAAATCGAATACAATCATGGAAGTATCGAATAGAGAAAACTATAAAGCAACTAAGACAGGATGTGTCATTGTTAGAAGAGTATAGAAGAGGGAACAGATCAACATACTTAGAAAGATAGACGTGATAAAAGCAATGCACAGTATTAGAGCAGATCAGGATCTATCTTGCACTATTGCAAATAACAAATTAAAAATCTCAGCACTAGTGAATACAAAGGAAAAGTACTAAATAACCAATTTACTGATGACCCCAAAAATTTTTATAGAGAATTGGGAAACAAGGTAAAAGGAATTGAAACACCACCAAAAAAAAAGAAGAAATAGATAAATTTTGGAGAAGTATCTATGAAGATCCTGTGGAAGATAACAAAGATGCTAAATGGATAGAAGAAGTAAAAGAAAGAATAAGAAGTTTAACGGTATAGGATATAAAATGGGATGAAATAACAGCAAGAGAGATTGAAACAGTTATGAAAAGCCTCAAGTTGGAAAAACCCAGGCCCGGATGAAGTACCTAACTTCTGGTTAAAAGTATTAACATCTTTGCATGAAGATTTAGCCATGAGTAAGAACTATTTATATAACACCCTGAACAGACACCGACCTGGCTAACAACAGTGAACCTGCAAGCTACCCTATAAATTATAGACCAATAACTTGCCTTCCAACGATGTATAAACTATACACTGGAATTGATGCCGATAGAGTCTATAGTCATTTAGAAGAAAACTCATTTATGGCAATAGATCAAAAATGGCAATAAAAGAAAGTCATATGGAACAAAGGATCATTTGCTGTTAAATAAATTCATAGTAGAGAACTGTAAAAAGGAGAAGAATTTAAGTATGGGATGGATTGACTACAAAAAAGCATTTGATAGTATCCCACATTCAAGGATAGAAATGTATAAGATGTACCCTACATTGATCACCTACATTACAGTGACCATGAAACAGTGGCAAACCTTTCTGCAATTAAGCCATGATAAAGGACAAATTATTATCCCAGGGATAAAAATTCAAAGGGGGATATTCCAGGGTGACTCTCTGTCACCGTTGCTCTTTGGCCTTTAACCCATTAAGCTGTCTGATTAACAGATTAGGTCATGGCTATAATTTGGCTCCTAGAAAAAAAACAAGTATAAAGACTTCTCATCTTCTCTTTGTTGATGATTTAAAACTGCATAGCTCATCATATGATGAACTGAAAGTACAACTGCAAGTTGTCAAAAAACATATTCAGATGATATAAGAATGTCATTTGGTCTTGATAAATGTGCAAAAGCACCCTTTAAAACAGGAAAACTGCAACACCAGGAAAACATCAGTTTGGTACAAGAATGTGCTATAAAGCAACTTGAGCAAGAGGGAGTGTATAAATATTTGGGAATTGATGAAGGATCAACAATAAAACATGAACAAATATGAGTACAACTTAGTAAGGAATATACTTCTCAATCTCTTAGACCAAGAAAGCTGGACAAAGCCATCAATAATGGGGAGACAAAGGTCCAAAAATAGGGACACATTTTAATATTGATTTTAAAAACTTAGACAATTGATAGAGTAACAGCTTTTGCATTAGCATGACTTTTCTGAAGGGTATGAAGTTTGAAACTCAAAAGTCTGCCATTATTTTCTGATATTAACCCTCAATGATTTGCCAGAAAACCACAAATGCATGCATAATGCACTAAAAATATGGGGCAAATATCTGGACATTCTTTGAAAATATGTACACTTGAGAGGTATGGTAAGGAATACTTTAGAAGACTTAAATTAATCCTGAAAACAGCGTTGACATCTAGGAACAAAATCCAAGCTATAAACCAATTTGCTCTTCCTGTACTAACTTACAGTTTTGGAGTGATTGACTGGCCCCAAAATGTGTTGGATAGATTAGATAGGAAAACAAGAAAATTGCTTCATGCTCACCAAATGATTTATAAAAATTAGTGCATACCAAGATTTTATATTCCCCATTCCAAGGAAGGGATGGGACTCCTTGAAATTGATTACATGTATAGATCTGCAATCATGGGACTCCACACATATCTGCTGACCTCACAAGACCCAAATGTAGTGAAAGTTTTGAAACATAAGGAGAATAAGTCTAAGATGATGTCTCTGTTTAATCTAGCAGAAGTATATCGGTATCAAGCAGGAATGGTAATCAAACCAGAAGTAGATAAAAATCATGCAGCAACTGAATGTGACAAAAAAAGAAAAGAAAGACTATAAGGTGAAGGACCAGATGAGAAGGCAAGAAATGTGGAAAATGCATAAGTATAGTTGCAAGTATAGAAAACTTCTGGAAGAACCTCATGCTGTTTAGGAATGAATGCAGGAATGGTTAAGGAGAGGCAAATTCAAACCAAGAGATGAAAGGTTAATACTGGCAGCCCAAGATAGTGGGCTACATACATCCTGGTTTACAAAGTCCATTGAACATGTGGGAGAAACAGACAAATGTAGGTTCTGAAAAAGTGAATTGGAAACAGTTGCACACCTTGTTGCTGGTTGTGATATACTAATGGCAGAAGAACTGTATACCGAAAGGCATAATAATGTGGCAACACTGTTACACTGGGGATTGTGCAAACATCATGGTATTGAAGTGTCTGAAAAACACTGGAAACATGAGCTACAAAGCATCATTGAAAATGAAGTTTACATCACATGGGATCATTACAGATAGATAGATGCCAGAAAACCGGATATAGTGGTCCATGAACAGAGGACAAAAGTAGCATTGATCATTGAAATTGCTCACCCAGTGACTACAGTGTCTTGCATACAGACAGACACAAAGTCATAAAATATCAGGATCTGCAGGCAGAAATGAGAGCACTGTGGAAGAAAGATACCCAGACAGTTCCAAGAGTAGTAGGAGCAATGGATCTTATAAAAGGGAATCTACGGTTGTATTTAGATATTAGATTACTGGGTACATTGCAGGTGCTGTGAAGAGCCCTTCTGGCTGACATCAAAGATTGAAACAATACTAATTTCATGAACTTTAATCGTACTTTGACTTAGGAATGGGGTCCATTCCCATCATGGTATTTGAAACCCAAAAGATTTGGAGAAATTAAAAGGGCGATACCATTATATCTATTATTTACTAGGTCATATAAATATGGGAGGATTCCTCAAAATTGGAGAAATATGCTTATTAAACCTGTCTTGAATGGAAAGGGGAGTAGGACATACCCACAATCATATAGACCCTTAAGTCTACTTTCATGTTGTGGAAAAGCAATGGAGAACGTAATGTTGGATAAGTTATTCTCAGAATTTAATAGGTTGGGACTTGAAACCATATATCAGCATGCATATGTTGAAAATATATCTATTACCACCTGTGACATGATGTTCTATAACAATATAATAACAGCTATGAATGAAAAAATTGTGCTGTGATGTAATTTACATAGAGTTAACTTCAGCATTTAACAGGGTCATGCACAAAACACTGATCAATAAATTAGAACAACACAGTATCAATGTAATCTTGATAAGATGAATACTGTATGGCTTACACACAGGTTATAGCAAGTATCATACAGCAATTTGGACAAGTGAAATTCTTGGTTACAGTCAGGGTGTCCTACAGGGCTCTGTCCTAGGCCCCTACTTGTTTAGATTGTATCTTTCAGACCTAACTTCTTCATCTGAGGTATTCTACAGTCTATATGCAGATGATCTGAAACTGGGTAAACTGATTACATGTGTTAGAGATAAGGCATGTCTGCAAATAAACTTGACTAAATTGACCATTTGGGGACAGGAAAATAATATACTGATGCATTCATCAAAAACTAAGCATATGAGATCTGAGAAACATAAATTGAAAGGTGAAAATTAAATACAGCACACAGTGATTGAAATTGTAGATTAATTTAAAGGCCTGGATATATGGGTAGATCCAGCTTTAGTTTTTCTAATCATATGAGTCAATTGGGTAATGATAGTTATATAACTATGGGTTGTATAAAAAGATTTATAAAGTCTAGGAAATCTAAAATGATTAAGTCATTGTGTGTTGGTTACATTAAACCCAAACTTGAGTATGGAATAACAATTCTTCTTCTTCTTCTTTCAGCTGCTCCCATTAGGGGTCGCCACAGCGGATCATCTGTTTCCATTTATTCCTGTCCTCTGCATCTTGCTCTGTCACACCAATCACCTGCATGTCCTCTCTCACCATATCCATAAACCTTATCTTAGGCCTTCCTCTTTCCTGTTACCTGGCAGCTTCATCCTTAGCATCTTTTTCCCAATATACTCAGCATCCCTCCTCAGCACATGTCCAAACCAACGTAATCTTGCCTCTCTGGCTTTGTCTCCAAACCTTCCAACCTGGGCTGACCCTCTAGTATACTTATTCCTAATCCTGTCCACCCTCATCACACCCAGTGCAAATCTTAACATCTTTAACTCTGCCACGTCCAGCTATGACTCCTACCTTTTTGACAATGCCACTGTCTCCAACTCATATAAAATAGCATGAGTGTGTAATAACAATATGGAAGCCTTATAAGAAAACAAGTATGAGTAAACTGGAAAGAGTACAGCGGAAATATAACAAGGTCCTCCATGGATGTGAACATTTAAGTTATTAGGAAAGACTAAAGTATCTGAACTTATACAGTGTCTCTTATAGATATCTAAGAGGATCTTATTCAGGTATATAGGGCATTTAGAGACAACTATCTCTAGGAATGTTTGGAGTTATCAAAAAGTAGTAGAGAATTATCAGATGACCTATGAAGAAGATTCTATAGGAATGAGAGAGAATGAGAGAGAAACGTATGCATTGAGCAGACTACCAACTTACATTCATTATCTTGAAAAGACAAAACATAGGTGTAACACAGCCTCTCATTTTGTTCATAGCCAAACTATGCCTACCAAGGAGTATTTTCCACCACAAACAGCATCACATTTAGGAATTTACAGGTTTGCTTCCTCCTCACAATGTGATATAGACAGATACAGAGATAATATCCAACTAAATCTTATTAAAAACCATAGGGATGAGAGAGTGCTTACTTCTTACTTCATTCTGCACCTAACCCTGATGTAGAAAGGCAACTAAGACCATTTTACTAATCACACATTCTCTAACCCTATACATTAGAAATCAACCACTAAGTAATGCCCCACACCTCCAAGCTCATGTCATGGGGAAATATTGCACAGAACTATAGAACTAATTAGTAACAAGCTTGGAAGCATCTAGCTCACTAAGCAGGACAACTGACACATTCTCATTTGGTGGCGGGGAATGTCTAACCCTGAATGTATCCTTTTTGCACTGGATACTAGAGGCTGTGCCTGACTTTGCTTGTCGATTTTTCATCATCCTGTTACAGACAGCTCTATAGGTTTGCATTTCATCATATGCACAGGCTACTTCTATTATATTTCTGACAGTGGCCTGTCCTATATTTTAATCCATCAGTGACACCGCATCAAAGCAGAATTCTAATTACAACTTACACAATGCATCAACGAATACTTCGTAGGGTCATAGATTATTACTAGGCTAATTGCCCTTGTGGTTCATTTTAAGTCTAGCCAATTAACCTATGTGAGAATCAAACCCTGCATTTTGTGTCTATAAGGTAAACATCGTAACCATTATGCCAGCCTCTCAACCCCAAATATTTGTACTCAATGGGACTTATTTGCTGACTGTAGGATTCACAGTGACAATCTTCTGAATACATACACACACAAAAGTGGACCACAGTGAGATTAAAACCTCTACTTATCTAAGTACACCATCTATAGAACTCAGTGTTTAACATAAGTGCCACAGCAGAAGTCAAATAGTGGTACTTCATGGGATTGTACTGATGAGTGCAGGATATACAGTACCATTTTGGTCTTTTGGCTAGACACACACACACACACACACACACACACACACACACACACACACACACACACACACACACACACACACACACACACACACATCAGTTGACTACAGTGAGATTAGAACCCCTACCTAACTAGGTACACCAGCTAAAGAACTCATTAATTAACACAAGCACCATGGCATAAATTTCTGAATAAACAGATTAAAATCACTTTGATGTTAACCAAATGGCAGCCAAACACTATTTTGCATTTCATAATGCAGGACGTCAGCAAACATAAGCGTGATTTGTATAACATGAAGAAGCAAATATGGAAAAGGAAACTGCCTGCGTCAAACTACTAATTGCTAACATACTGGAGGTATCAGATGTTATTTGCAACTGTGATGTATTACAGGGAAGGATTTTTTTCTTATAGCTTACGAATGTCCTACACTAAAGGCACTTCCCCAACTGTGCATATACAGTAGTTTAAAAAGCAAATGCTTTAAATTAGCATGAGCGTTGCATGACTCAGGCTCAAATAACGTTTCAGAACATGGCAGCATATATATGCAGCTGGAAGCATCCTGAGTTTTCCATTTTATCTCATTTCAAGGATTATGTTCACATATGGGAAAAGGAAGATTCAGATGTTTGGGATGTCAGTTATGGACAGATGTATTTCACATCAACATTAAAAATGAGGCTGTTGTCTATGCAAAAACCAACCCTTACAAGGTTTCAGCCATCCATTGTTGTATTTATTTCTATCCACAAAATGCAAAGAATGGGAGTATTTGCGACATACATCAACAACAGTACCTATACATGGCTAAACTAATTTGCAGTCCCTGATTTTTTTCCCTAAGGTTACAGACATCTGATCTCAGTTACATGTAGATACTAGGAATACAGCTGGCCAGAATAATGACAAATATAAAAAAGACATTCACACCTAAAAAACAGGTTCTCTGGTAAATCTGTAATAAGTATTGAAGAATAAGAAAGTGTAGGTTCAGAGCATCTTTCATACAATACAAAAGAAGCATTACATGTCACATAATTTTACAGACTTCCCATGCTCGGGAACAGACTACCCATTCATATCAAGCAAAGCTCCTCATTAGCCCTCTTTAAGAAAAATCTGGTCAACAGGATGGGAAATAGGAAATTCACCCCGGGGATCACTCCTGTGGCTCTGCTAGACAGGGGTACAGGAAAATAACTTCCTTAGGTGGCAAAAGCCAGGGAACACATTAAAGGTGGGAAAAGTTTTGAAATTATTTATTGTGGTCTTATTTTTTTATATCACAAAAACATGGCATTTTAACAGGGGTGTTGTAAACTTTTTATATCCACTGTACCTGCTGACTGTTTCAGTGAACAAAAAGTGAATAATTGTTTTCATTTATACATGCAGTATTTAAGAGTCTGGGTTGGTAAAAAGAACCATAGTTATTCTGTATGAAGCAAAACATGTCTTCATACAGACTACCTGTCTATATGAAGACAGGCATGACTGAACTCTCAGATTTTGTGTCCCAGGCAGGTATGTCCCTAGCACTAAGTAGCATTTCACCTTCACCCAGGATGACACCACAATACAAAAAAAATGATTGACTTCAACAACTGGCTTAGCATCTGGTGTCATTCCAGGGGGATCCAGTATCTGTCAGCCTGGAAAGACATAGTTGACAGACCACGCTGCTTTGCCAAAGATGGTCTTCATCTATCTCCTCAAGGCTTTCATATACTGGGAAAGATGCTTGCTTCCCCCACAGTGCCTTTTTAGGCAATGTCAAAACAACAAAATTCCTGATGTAAAGAAATCCACTTGAGACAAACTCAGGGTTATGCTGCTTAATGATAGGAGCCTACACAGAAAACTGCAGTCTCTGGAAGCACTCTTCAGCTTGGAAGATGCTGACATCTGTGCAGTTATTGAGACATGGTTCAAGGCTGCAGTGAGCACCCTGGCAGTACAAGGCTACAATGCCTTCCACATATTCAGACCCCAAAATGACTGTGAAAGAACCAGATGTGGAGGTGTATCCATCTTCATTAAATCCAAATATACCTCGATACTGGTAAAAAAATATGACTCTCTTGAGCTACTCCAGGACCAAATAACTATAGGTAAAATATTCCATCACATCATTGTCAGCTACAGGTCACCCACCATGAACCAGGAGAAGCAGACTGCCTACCTGGACTTGCTAGAGTCACTCAGTATACAGCCAAACACATTGGTCATGGAAGAATTCAACTATCCTTCCATCTAATGAGCGACTACACAAGCACAAACATGATCACCCTGAGGCTCTTAGACTTTGTTAGTTCAAATCCTCTGAAACAGTTAGTATGTACCCCTACAAGGGGCTCAAATGTTCTGGACCTCATACTCACTAACATGGGGGCCACTGCACTACCCTCTGTGTGTTGCCCTCCCTGGTAAGGTCAGACCATAAATCTGTCTTGTTTGAAGTAAAGATCAGACCTGGCATCCCCACAGGAGCAAAAAAACTGAAAAAATTCTCCAAAGCAAAATTAGCCAATTAAATGAGGGTATAAATTCCCTGCTAACACACCCAACAATGACTCCTATGCAGGAGAATACACAAATGCCCTGTATAGACATTTAAACAACTGTATAGACTTGGCTATATCTGTCAGGATCAAAACCAGGTCATCCAGAAGAAACAGGCCACCCCGGTGGACTGCAAGTATAAATAGGTTATATAACAAAAGGAAGAAACTGTTATCCAAGAAGAAGAGGGCGCTTACTCAGCAGAGGAAGAATACCCTCCACAGCTAGAACAAATAAATCAGATATCTTGTAAAGTCCTCTAAAGTTAAATTATGAGGCTAAATTAGAATCTCTAACTAAAGACAATCATAAGGCTTTCTTTAGCTCTGTACCAAATCTTAAAGAGAATGCCCAGCTATGTGCCAAACTGATTATAGCGGTACCACTCAGACTGAACCTTTATGAAATTGTCAACCTGCTGGCAGAAAGATTTGGTGCAAATTTCATCTCCATCCCCACTAGACATAACCCAAAGCATCCCTGTCATCAGTCCAGTACGTAGAATCTCCAAAGAGCAGGTCATATCTGCCCCTTTCAAGACCAATAGCATGGCCTCCATGGGACAAAATAACATCCCAGGTTGCTTACTAAACAATCTAAAACAAGACCTATCAGAACCCCGTGACACCCTCTTCAGCCATAGCCTGAGCACTGGCTTTGTGCCAGCAGACTGGAGAACAGCAACAGTAATCCCCACACAAGTTAATTACACAAAGGTGGTTCTTCAACTGACCCTGGGAACTATAGACCCATAAGGCTAACTAGGCTTATCTGCAAGGCCATGAAAGGAATCATTATGAACCTTATGGGGTCCTAATGGAGAGATGAAAAGTCAGCAAGCAAAGGAGGGTAGTAGTGCTGAAACTGAATTCATCCGCAAGTCTTGGTGAGTACCTTGGTGAGGTGGACCCTATTTTTCACAAAATCTCACCAAGGTGACACTGATATATAGACTGTATTTATATAGTATATTTCATGGTCAGAAGTAAGTCAAAAACAAAAAATGATAGCTGGGTGCACAAGATCCAGGATAAAAAAGTGTCCAATCATGGTAGGCGCACTAGTGCCAGGACTGGAAATATTGGCAGTGTAGAATCCTCAGAATATAGAAACATTCCTACAATGGGGCCAAGCCCAGGGGGAGGATGCCCCCCCTACCCATTGTAGAAGGAAGTAGCAGTCCACAAAAATCACAAAAACTGATTGGCCAATAAAGAGCCATAAAGATGATAGAGTGGACTACTGAGGATAAGAAAGAAATTATGTGTTGTTACTATTATGTAAGAAGCCCAGAATTTCCAGACACAAGATATACAAAACGATTAAGAGAGAAATTAAAGGAAAGAAAAGTACTTCTGCATGAAAAACTGTCAGAAGCTTCAAATAAAAATTTGCAGTTAATACAACAGATTTTTGAAAAACAGTATATAGATCAAGAAACTTTGATCTGTATGGAAAAAGAAGCATCTGAGGAAGTGCGAAAATATAAGCAACAAAACCTAGAGATATTTGAAAAATATAAAAAAGAAATATGGACATGGGAAAGAAAGAGAGATTTGATATGGTGCAATATTTATGCAAAGGAGAAAGCCAAGTTAACTAATACAGAGAAGGCAGCCCCAAAGATATTTGAAGAGAAATACAGGCAAAGGCATCCAGATATGGAAAATTTCACAATAAAAAAAATAATATCACAAGGATGGAATGTGGAACAGAAGATTAGTAAAGCAGAAGTTAAAGAAATAGAAGTTGAAGTTATGGAATGCCTGCAAAGTGAAGGATTTAATGTAGAAGGTCTAACACAGACTACATCACAGCATGATGGTGTGAGTTCCCAGAATAAGGACAAGCAAGAGGATCAGGAGATGTGAAGAAGAAATATGGACAGGAGAAAGGAAAAGAGATTTAATATGATGTAATATTTATGCAAAGGAAAAAGCAAAATTAACCAATACAAAAAGAGCAGCACCAAAGATATTTGAACAGAAATACAGGCAAAACAATCCGGACATGGAAAACTTTACAATACAAAAAAATAAGAAGACAAAGAGGAAAAGTAGAAAAAGAGATTAGTAATGGAGAAGTCAAAGAAATAGAAATTGAGTTTATGGAGCACCTGCAAAGAGAAGGATTCAGTGTAGAAAATCCAATACAGAAAGCACCAAAACAGGATACAGCAATGCATATCCAAATTAAGGGGAAACCAGTGGAACAGGACGCAATTGGTCAGGTTCCACATCAAGATATTTTGGAGCCTTCTACAGGAAATCAGTATAAACGTTCACTTGAATCTAGACAAGGAAAGGAACAGGAAACTGTGGAAACTCTGCTGCAGTCAATGTTGTGTGATAGGCCAGTGAGTTATTATATGACAGAGCATCAGATGACACAGGATGAAATTGAAGAGAAGGTGCCACAGGAAGATGCCATAGAACTTTCTACAGAAGGCCCGCAGGAAACGGAAAACATGGGATGTGCCCTCAGTTTGGAAGAAAATGAGCTAAGAGAAGAGTTGCTTGATTTAATGGACATGGATAGATATATTAAGATCAATGAGAGAAATACACTGCAGAAGGTTAATAAAACCCAAAAAGTAAAAAGTCTGATAAATGAATGCAGTAATTAGGACTGTCTATAGAGATCCGTGTGATATAACATAAATAAACAGGATATATTACTGTGCAGTTAAATTAATAACTGATAAAATTCTACGACAAGAAATGTCACTGTTAGAAGGTTATAGAAGAGGGAACAGATGAACAAAAATACTAAGAAGGATAGATGTGATTAAAGCAATGCACAGTATTAGAACAGACCAGGATCTATCATGCACTATCGCAAATAAACTAAAAATGTCAGCACAGGTGGAAAAAACTTAGAAGATACACAGACAAATATAAGGGAAAAGTACATAAAATAAGCAATTTATTGATGACCCAAATAAGTTTCATACAGAATTGGGAAATAAGACAAAAAAAATTGAAAGACCAACAAAAAAATAGGAAGTAAGATACATTTTTGGAGAAGTACCTATGAAGACCTTGTGGAACATAACAAAGATGCTAAATGGATAGAAGTAGTAAAAGAAAGAATAAGAAGTTTAAAGATGCAGAATATGAAATGGGATGAAGTAACAGCCAGAGAGATTGAAACAAAGTTAAGAAAAGCCTCTAACTGGAAAACCCCAGGCCCAGATGCAGTACCTAACTTTTGGTTAAAAGTATTAAGATCTTTGCACAAGGATTTAACCATGAGTATGAACTATTTATATGCGCACCCTGAACAGACACCACATTGGCTAACAACAGGCAAAACAATACTCTTACTTAAGAGTGAACCTGCAAGCTACCCTAAAAATTATAGACCAATAACTTGCCTTCCGACGACGTATAAACTATACATGGGAATTGACGTTGACAGAGTTTATAGTCATTTAGAAGAAAACTCAATTATGGTAGTAGAACAAAAGGGCAATAAAGGAAAGTCATACGGAAGAAAGGATCATTTGTTGTTAAATAAATTGTAAAAAAGGGAAGAATCTAAGTATGGCATGGATGGACTATAAAAAAGCATTTCACACTATCCCACATTCATGAATAAAAGAGTGCTTAAAAATGTATAAGATATACCCTATACTGATTGACTAAATTACAGTAACCATGAAACAATGGCAGACCACTTGGCAATTAAACCATGATAACGGACAGATTATTATCCCAGGGATAAAAATTCAAAGGGGGATATTCCAGGGTGACTCTCTATCACCATTGCTATTCTGCCTTGCCATTAACCCATTAAGCTGTTTATTAACAGCTTAGGCCATTGCTACAATCTGGCTCCTAGAAAACAACAAAGTCTAATAACTTCTCATCTTCTTTTTGTCGATGATTTAAAACTGTATAGTTCATCACATGAGGAACTGAAAGCACAGCTGCAGGTTGTCAAAACTTTTTCAGATGACATAAGTATGTCATTTGGTCTTGATAAATGTGCAAAAGCAACCTTTAAAGCAGGAAAACTCCAGCACCAGGGAAACATCAGTTTGGGACAAGAATTTGATATAAAAGAACTTGAGCAAGAGGGAGTATATAAATACTTGGGAACTGATGAAGGATTAGCAATAAAACATGAACAGATGCGAATAAAACTCAGGAAGGAATACTTTAGAAGACTTAAATTCATCCTGAGAACAGCACTGACATCTAGGAACAAGATCCAAGGTATAAATTAATTTGCTGTTCCTGTCATAACTTACAGTTTTGGAGTGACTGACTGGCCCCAAAAAGTGTTGGATAGATTAGATATTAATACAAGAAGGATGCTTCATGCTCACCAAATGAGTTATAAAAATCAGTGCATACCAAGATTATATATTCCCCATTCTGAAGGAGAGATGGGCCTCCTTGAAATTGATTATATGTATAGATCTGGGGTCTATATTAGAACTTCAAAAGTTAATTATTTTGAATGTTCTAACATCGACCCCTATTCAGCGAATGCTGACAACATCGAACAATCAGAACAGCGAATATTTTCCTAGGGAAAAAATTTGCTCTTCCAAAACACATACACACAATACATGCACACCAAACAAACAGCAATCCATACACATGCACATACACTCAAAATCTTGCAGCTAACCTTACACTAAACTGTACAAACACCACTAACTATCCACTTACCTTAACCCAAACCCTAACCATAAGGTCCGTCACTATCACACACTCACCTCACCCGCGCCCTAACCCTAACTCACCTAACCCGCCCTAACCCTCACGTCCACACAATCGCACACATACCTCCCTCATGCCCTAACCCTAACTCACCTAACCCACACCCAGTCCCACACTTACCTGAACCCGACCCGTAACTTTCCACCACAGCGCTGAAAATAGCAAAATGACAGAAACGGCTAGGAAAAAATTTGGTTATCTGTCGTTTCACTATTTTCAGTGTTCGCTGAATAGGGGCCGATGTTAGAACATTCAAAATAATGAAATTTTGATGTTCTAATATAGACCCTAGATCTGCAATCATGGGACTCCACACATATCTACTGACATCACAAGATCCAAATGTAGTGAAAGTTTTGAAACATGAGGAAAATAAATCTAAGATGACTTCTCTGCTTAATTTAGCAGAAGCATATCGACGTCAAGCAGGAATGGAAATCAAACCAGAAGAAGATAAAAACCAGGCAGCAGCTGAATGTGCCAAAAAAGAAAAGAAAGAATATAAGGTGAAGGACCAGATGAGAAGGCAAGAAATGTGAAAAAAAAACATAAATATAGTTGCAAGTATAGAAAACGTCTGGAAGAACCTCATGTTGATCAGGAACGAATGCAGGAATGGTTAAGAAGAGACAAATTCAAACCAAGAAATGAAAGGTTAATATTGGCAGCCCGACAGTGGGCTATGTACATGCTGGTTTACAAACTCCATTGAACATGTGGGAGAAACAGACAGATGTAGGTTTTGTAAAACCGAATTGGAAACAGTCACATACCTTGTTGCTGGTTGCGACACACTAATGGTAGAAGAACTGTGTACTCAAAGGCATAATAATGTGTTGAGACTGTTGCACTGGGGATTGTGTAAACATTATGGTATCGAAGTGGCTGAAAAACAATGGAAACATGAGCCACAAAGCATCATAGAAAATGATGAAGTTTATATCACATGGGATCACCCATTACTAACAATTCAAAAGATAGATGCTAGAAAACTGGATATAGTGGCCCAAGAAAAGAAGACAAAAGTAGCATTGTTCATTGAAATCGCCACACCTAGTGACTACAGTGTCTTGCGTACAGAGAAACACAGTCATAAAATACCAGGATCTGCAGGCAGAAATGAGAGCAATGTAGAAGAAAGATACCCAGACAGTTCCAATAGTAGTAGGAGCAACGGGTCTTATAAAAAAGAATCTACAATCGTATTTAGATATGTTACCAATCAAGGTAACCCCATACGAATTGCAGAAGGAGTCATTACTGGGCACTCTGCGGGTGCTGCAAAGAGCACTTTTGTCTGACATCAAAGATTGAAACAATACTAATTTCATGAACTTTAATCTTACTTTGACTTAAGAATGGAGTCCATTCCCGTCATAGTATTAGAAACCCAAAAGATTTGGAGAAATAAGAAAAAAGACCTTATCAATAAAGACATAGGTAACCACCAACTCTTGATGTGACTCAGTTTGGCTTTGTTAAGGGCAAGTCTTGTTTATTAAACATGGTGGACTTCTTTGAGAATGTCAGCAAAGACCTGGATGAGGGCAAAACAGTACATACCACCTATCTTGACTTTCCTAAGGTTTTTAATACAATCCTCCACTCAGGTATCATTGAGAAACTCTTCCAGCTGGGAATGAACCAATACGCCACTAGATGGGTAGCAAACTGGCTCACTAAGAGAATGCATACTGTCAAAGTTGGGGATTCCACCTTCACCAGTAGACCAATTACCAGTGGTGTATCACAGGGATCTGTATTGGGCCCTCTACTATTTGGAATCGACTTCTTGGATGTTCAGGCAAAAGTAGATGGTCTGTGGCTTACCAAGTTTTCCAACGACTGCAAACTAGCTGCCTTCATTGAATCCTCCAAAGATGTTAACATATTACTAAAGGGGCTAACACAGACTAATGGTTGGTGTCAGAACCACAGACTAAAACTAAATGCAAAAAAGTGCATCATTACCCCTTTGGCAAAAAAAGTAGCCCCTGCAAATTACATTATAGGTAACACCCCCTAAGCTCATACACAGTGGTGCAAGACTTGGGAACATAGGTTGAAGTCAATCTAAACTTCAATCATCATGTGTCCAAAGTGGTAAGGAAAGTCTTCTACATTGTGTATCTCATAAGTAAGGGCATCGCATCCAAGACTAAGGGTGTTCAAACTCCTCTATACTCGACCTTCATCAGACCAGTGATTGAGTACAATACTCCCTTTTGCATGTACATTACCAGACACCTGCACCAACTGGAGAGACCACAAAGGTTTCTATCCAAGAAAATTCAGGGCCTTCAAAACATAACCTACATGGAAAGACTGAAGGCCCTGTCTCTGCATGCTGTATCCTGCAGGTTGCTGACAGATGACCTGTGCCTGGATTAGATAGTGATCTCTGACCCTACCCTAATGGAAATGCTGCATATCTGCAAATCAAATGGGACAACAGTCACTCACTCTAGGGATCTCAACCTAGCTTGTGACATAAACAGAACATATGGGAGAGACAAATATGTCTCCTAGAGATTGCCGCTCCTCTGGAATAAAGTCCCACTTCACATGAAGCAGAGCTCTTCAATGACCTTATTTAAGTGCAACCTTGACAATTGGATGGGGGACTGTAACTTCACCTCAGGGTTGGCACCTATGTCCCTAATGGACAGGGGCAGTCAGTAGTAATCATTGATTTGCTCTGCTACCAATGACCATCTAACCACGGTCAACTAGGGAACAATGGTATTGCATGGTTAGGCTTGTAAAGGCCCTAGGATCATTAGCCAGGGCTTTGCAAAAAATGCAAGCAGCAAAATGTCTGAATGATGGATTTTATTTTAAAATGACTGAGAAATATGAACATGGATGTTTTTTATGCATATTATGGAAAATTGGGCACCTAATATTGTGGGAGGTAAATTTTATTACAAGGCAAATGATTTTCTAATTGATGAAAGAGGTCTGGTGCTACTGAATGTAATGGATGTCAAAAACTTACAGGTTATTGAATCATAGGAGCTAAGCAGATGGAAAATCATTCAAACACTGGCAAAAAGAGAGCTTAAGAGGGACCTAGACACAGAAGCAGCGTTAACTATGGCTTCCAAAACAAGAAATGAAAAAGTATTTATATATATATACCAGCTGGCTGATCAACAGTGACAATAAATATTTATACAGGTGAAAAGCTGATACCTATTTACAGGTGAAAAGCTGAAATCTAATTTTTCTGGTAACATGTGAAGTTATTATGCCGAAGATAACTTACACGTGTGTGACAACGGGACCAGTAGTTTGTTACAGGGAATAAATAAAAGGACTCAACTTACTGTGGCAGTACATTAAGAAGTCACATGTAGCAGCTAAAGACAGTATTAAATCTGCAACAAATTGGCATTTATTGTTATTATTGACACATGTTAAACTAGTTTCTAATAAAATGTTAGGAAACTAAGGGTTTTATAGCAAAATCTTAACTACAACCACTGCAGTCTCCAGCTTTTATTTATCCAGAGCAGCACCTTATGTCCTAAGATGGAGACTGAAATGCAAATGCCACAGGATGTTGAAGTGTTGTCTTGAGTACAGATCAGGGAAAAGATCACACTCTCAGAAAACGTGGTAGGTGGCAGTAAAGCACAATATACTTGTATATGTGGACATTTTAAAGTACTATTATTTTCATACCAATGACCACGTATTATATCCAAATAAGACTATAAGATATGTATCACTTTCATACCAATGACCACGTATTATATCCAAATAAGACTATAAGATATGTATCACTTTCATACCAATGATCACGTATTATCTCCAAATAAGACTATAAGGAATGTATCACTTTCATACCAATGACCATGCATTATATCCAAATAAGACTATAAGATATGTATCACTTTCATACCAATGACCATGTATTATATCCAAATAAGACTACAAGATATGTATCACTTTCATACCAATGACCACGTATTATATCCAAATAAGACTATAAGAAATGTATCACTTTCATACCAATGACCACGTGTTATATCCAAATAAGACTATAAGATATGTATCACTTTCATACCAATGACCACGTATTATATCCAAATAAGACTATAAGAAATGTATCACTTTCATACCAATGACCACGTATTATATCCAAATAAGACTATAAGATATGTATCACTTTCATACCAATGACCATGTATTATATCCAAATAAGACTATAAGATATGTATCACTTTCATACCAATGACCACGTATTATCTCCAAATAAGACTATAAGAAATGTATCACTTTCATACCAATGACCACGTATTATATCCAAATAAGACTATAAGATATGTATCACTTTCATACCAATGATCACGTATTATCTCTAAATAAGACTATAAGAAATGTATCACTTTCATACCAATGACCACGCATTATATCCAAATAAGACTATAAGATATGTATCACTTTCATACCAATGACCACGTATTATATCCAAATAAGACTATAAGATATGTATCACTTTCATACCAATGACCACGTATTATATCCAAATAAGACTATAAGATATGTATCATCTCTCTAGCTTTAGGTGAGAGTTTCTCCAAGATTGCATAAAACAGGTATATGTTCAGGTTAAGGCTTGTCCTTAAACCAATCCACCTGCAAGGTTAACAGATTAATAAAGAAAATAATATTCGAACCAAGTATGTGATTTATATACTAGACAATCTTATTTAGGGAGGAAACTAATAAAATGGCTGGCAAAAGTCAAAACCTTAATCAAATCCCTACCAAAGTATAATTAAGAGGTCTTTATTACACTGCAAAAGACAATTTTTAACAGAAACCACAGAGCAGTCATGGTATGCTTACTTTATCTAAAGCTAAGTTTTTAAAAATATTGTCCAATACTTCCTATATCATCTCCACTCTATAATACTTAAAAGAACTTTTTTTCACACAGTCTCTCAACTCATCCTCTTTGGTCTGAATTATCATCCACCAGAACATTAAACTGATCTCTATACTAAATTTTAGTTGCCAAATAATTAGTATGCTGAATCATAGGTTATTATTGGTTGTCTAATAACTGAGTCATTGTATAATAGCCAGTATGTTGCATCTGCATTGTCTAGCTTGTTGTAAGTGCAGCTTTTCTCTTTGGGTCACTGCTGAACAGAGGTAATCTTAGCCAGTCAGACTCTCCCAGTTAACAAGTAAAAATAACTAAATAAGCAAATACATTTTATACATGACACATAGAGTACTAGAAAATTATGAACTATGGCAGCAAAGTGACGCATTCTTTGTTGGAGAGGGAGCTTATTTTCAACCTCACATCTGCTTTATTTCTGGCCTAGGATGCCTCAGTCCTTAGGACAATCACCAAAATGTTTCTATCCAGTCCAAATCTCAGTTCCCATGATGGTCTCAACCCTGTCGCAGCTGAAGACCTTCCCCCTCACAATCTACAAGAAAAAATGTAAGGCTGCCATAGAGACCGACCCCAGTACAGAAGTTAACTGTAGGACTATATCTGGCCTACACCTTTGAAAGTATTCATCTGGTATCACCCAAATCTCCTTTAGTCAAACATGTGAGTGTGGTTGTCCCTGATGCCTTGGTATGGTCACAGATTTGTGGATGTTTCAGTTTATCTGCACCTGTAATCTGGCCTGCATTTATTTTTGTGAATACAGACATTTTTGTTTTTCAAAATTGTGTCCTGAGACTTACAATCAAATGATTTAAATTGTCTTAAAAATCAGACACTTTTCACAACAGAATAGAAATATGCACATTTTATGTAGGAAATAATTTTCTGAGTAACACTTAATGGCATTTATGAAATTTGTTTGAGGTAGTGCCATTAAAAGTTGTTGAAGATATGATGAACATACTAACACTGCCAATGCTGTACTCCTGTACTAGGTTGTCATTCAGACCTCTGTTAGTATAGTTATTCAAAACAAGCAATTTGGCAGCTTCTGTCTATGTGACAACTCTCACTGCAGGCTCCTTCTTGCTAAGTGTGAGATCCTTTACTGCAAATCCCCAAAAAATTTAAAATCAGCACAACTCCCACAACAGCTACCACATTTTGAAATTTGCAGTTAGACCTTTAAAGTACTTTTTGTGAGGGGCTTCACTGCCCTGTACCCCTGATGTGCGAGGTACTATGCCCCATGTAGCCCTGATAGTTGTATATATATATAGGATATGATACTGCGGAGTTTAGTATGGGTACAGTATCATATCATATCCTTTACTTCCCCCTTGCAGGACCCATGTTAGCACTTGTTTTTGTGACTTTACTTTACTTTACTTTACGTGACTGTATTGTCGATGTTTTCAACGGTCGATGCTTTCATTTCAAAGTAGTGACTTTCGTTGTTTTGAACTGTCGATGTACTGACATGGATCCATATATATATATATATATATATATATATATAAAAGCTTCAAAATCAGAAACTCAGGGTAGGGGAATGTTCCGAGATGTTTGCAATTTTTGGATTAGTATATGTCCCCCCCCTCATATCACTTAAAAGTTGCACTGTTCTGTGAATTGTAGCAGTGGCTCTCAGTGACCTCAGACTATTTATATCTTGGTGACAATGTCTGCAGCCTACCTAGTGCATGTGATATTTATTTATTTATTTAACATTTGTATACTGGGAAAGTCCGACTGGACACAGGTCCTTTTTCAGCAGAGGCCTGGGGAGAAAACTCGATGAGTAACAGTAAATTTTAATGTATGAATTAAAATAATCAGTAAAGTATAAAGTAAACACAATGTAGTATACATAAGAAAATACAAATTTGTTACATCATGACAACAAAACCTGGGCTTTGAACATATCTAGTACTATTTGTAAAGTATGACTTATGTCAAGATATAAGGTTAAGACAGGCCGAGATGAATAAAAAATTAAACACCAGGGAAGAAGTTGGATATGGTTGAGGTATACTGTGATGTATCAGAGCATTCATGAGAGGTTAGTACAGGAACATAGTCAGTTATTTTTTAGATAAGCTTTAAGTGGTGGCCTAAAGTGATTAGTGGACGAGATTAAGAGAATGGATTTAGGAAGGGAGGTACACATATGAGATACATAGCTGGAAAATAATTATTCTCCTGCAGTGCTGTTGGCCTCTGAGATGGTGAGTAAGTTCTTATTGTTAGAGAGAAGTGGTTTGCTGGGACTGTAAGGAAGGCTGAGATTTTATAGTACAGGGATTTTGGTTGGTTGTGTTACAATATTGTGAGTTAGAGAGAGTTGGTTGTAAAGAATAATGTTGGGTAGCTCAAGGCAGTCTAGTATCCTTAAAGCTGTACAATGATGTGCTCTATATGGGCAGTCAAATGCAAACTTAGCAATTTTATTATAACATGCTTCTAGCATAGATAAGTCAGTTTTCCTAAGATTAGTAAAACTTGGAGAGGCATATAGTAGAGTGGAGAGCAGATGGGTTTGTGCTAATGTAATTTTGGCCATTTTGGTCAGGAACCTTTTGTGCCTATATAAACTTCCAAGTTTCTTATGGACTTTTTTATTGTTAGGGAGACATGTAAGTCAAATTTTAGGTTATTATAGCACAACCAAAAAAATAAAAAATAAATCCAAATATAACAACCAAAAAAACAGGATCCAACACAGATTTATTGGATAATCTCTCTCTAGCGCATTGGCTTTCGCCTTCAAGGAGAAATTTTAGGTTATTGTCTATTTCCACTCCATGAAGCTTTGTATGGGTTGTTGGGGAGATGACAGCATTGTCTTTGGCTATTATGTTAAATGGTGGGCATGAGATAGATGTCTTGTTAGATTGGAGAGTAATAATTTAGTTTTGTTTGGGTTCAGGATTAGATGGGCATTGGCTAACCATGTTTCAAAAGAAGTGAAAGATTCCTGTGTTTGAGAATGAAGAGTTGATAGAGAAGTGGCAGCACAGATAAGTGTTGAATCATCTGCATACTGTATTATAGAACCATGTGGAGTAGCTGTGTGTAGATTATTAGTAAAGAGGGAGAAAAGGAGAGGGCCCAAGATAGATCCTTGGGGGACACCAATGGATAAAGGAAGGCGTGGAGATAGGTCATCTTGCCATAGAACAGATTGTTGATGCCCAGATAAATAGTTATCAAACCAAGCCATGGAAGATGGTGAGAAGGATAGTTCAGTTAGCACATCTATTAGTTCATAGGTTAGTACTAGGCTAACTGCCCTTTTGGGCCATTTAAAGCCTAGCCAGTTACCCCGTGTGAGAATCAAACCCTGCACTTTGCATCTTTAAGGTAAATGCCTTAACCATTATGTCATCTTCCCATCCACCTGATAGGTCTAAACAGATGGCAGATACAAAGTTGTTGTTATTCCTGTGATGGTTTATGGAATAAGTGAAGGATAAGACAGCAGTAGTGGTACTATGCAATGGGCGAAACCCATTCTGAGTGTTTGAGAGAAGGTTATTTGTTAGTAAGAATTTTAATGATCTGTAGATGAATGCACCATTCAAGTAGCTTAGAAAGAGGTGAAAGAACAGCAATTGGATGATAGTTTGTCAGTCCTGTGGAAGGTCCCCCTTTATGAAGTGGGATTACATGGGAGATTTTCCACAGTTGAGGAACCTTGTTTTCGAGAATGGATCTATTTATAAGGATTGATGCTGGGGAGACTACAGATTCAGCTGCAATTTTGAGGTATTCACTGGGTAAGTTATCTATGGCAAGTGTAGTAGGTGTTAGTTTCTGGAGTAGTTTTTTTTATAGTGGTTGTAGGAACTGGGGAGAAAGAGAATGAGGTATTGCTAGTTGTAAACTTGGCTGGTTTGGTATCAGGTGTATGGGTTTGCTGCTTGGAAAGGGCAATTATAGATTCAGTAAAATGTTTGTTAAAAATGGTAGCTATGCTATTGGAATTGTTGTGGATGTTTGGGGTTGGTGTAGTAGATTTTTTTTGGATTAAGGACTGAGTTTATAGCAGGCCAGAGTTTTTGAGGGGTTTTTTGGAATGTGTTTTGAATGTTATGATAGAAGTTTATGTTATACTCTTTTATTTGTTTTTTGCCTTACTTCTAAGTTCCTGATACTGTTGTTTAGAAACTACTATGTTAGTCTTATGCCATAGTTTCCAGGCTTTATCTCTAGTTTTCAGAAGGGCCCTAGTGTCTCTGTTTAGCTAGGGGGTATAGTTTGATTTTACTCCAATGGTTCTAACAGGATCATTTGCATTCAATATATCTAAAAAGGATTTATTGAAGTGGTTCACTGCGTCATCTAGGTCAAGGTATTTGAGTTGAGTCCAATTGCACCTTTGTAGGTCAGCTAGGAAGTTGTCAAGATTAAAGTTATGTTTTTTTCTAAGTTGTTTAAACATAGTAGGCTTTGGTGGGAATATGTGTTGTCGAATAAGAAATATAGGTAGGTGGTTGCTCAGACCATCAGGAAGGCAACCTGATTGGAATGAGTGAGATGGGTTATTTAGTAATATCCAATCCAAGTTTGATTGTTTTTTACTAGCTTTATCTATTCGGGTAGGTTCTTGAATAGTTTGTTTAAAACTATGTAGGTTTATGTGATGGATGGGGTGATCTGTATCACATGCAAACCAGTCTAAATTAAAATCACCCAGTATGAATGCCTCCTGACTAAGGGTACTACTTGCCCAGTGTTATAGATGTTCTATAGTTGGAGAATTATTTCCAGGTGGGGTATAGCAGCCAATTATATTAAGTGTTTTTCTTGAATTTATAGTTAGTGTGGTAGGAATAATTACTATGTCTGGGGAGTATGTGGCTAGAGTGGCATGGAGGATATCTAATTTGTTGGCTATACTTCTAATATTCATTAGCAATAGGTCTGATTTCTTTCTGTTTAGGATTGGATGTGTAGGTGTGTTGAGACTAGAGTGTCTAGGAGGGTTGGTGTTATCTGAGAGTGGTCCAAGGTTTGGGTGGATGTCACCACTAAGCAGTAGCCTAGAGGCAATGTTGGTAAGTAATTTCAATCGTTTGATAAGCTCATTGTTGTACAACTGAGGGTTATAGCGACTATCTTTAGGAGGTATTATTTTAAGTAGAAAATATTGAAGGCTAGTAATATTGACAAGTATAGGCGAGATGGTGAGATATGTACATGGAGTGGTATGGTAAGGTGGGTTAGTGGTGTGATGAAATGTGGGTGCCTGGAATGTGTTGTGGTGATAAGTAGTGAGGTGAGACAGTAATATGAGTAATATTTATTCCTATTCACCAGCTGCTCAAGTGAATCTTCTACCCTGACAAATATGCATCTTTTAGCTGAGAAACGTAATTCTGCTATTAGAGTCTGTTATTTACTATAGTAAGGTAATGTGTATCAAAAAAATGGTCAGACAAAACCTGCAGCTATGAATATTACTTTGCTCTTTGATTGCATTTTCTCTCATTCCCTTGCTTTGTTGTGATGTCCCCTCTGGATCCGTTTTTTTTATTCAATAGCACGAGTCACATTCTATGCATTGGCTTCTGTACCAAAATAACTAAAACAGGACTTTCAACGTGATGGTTATGAAATGCATCTAGCTCTGCAATGTGGCATTAAAATCCAGAAGCATTCCAATTCCACACGCTTCACAGCAGATCTGTACCATTAATACAAAAACATACAAATCCGTCACATATCTGCATAATTAACAGAAAAGCGAGCTGGAACACCCTAGCTAGGCATATTATGGAACACAATGACCATCGTTTTAGTTTTATTATTTTACAGCAGATTATCCCAGACATCAGAGGTGGTTTTCCATTAAGTGTGTTTTGAGATGGCTCTCTTATAATAGGTAATGCTTATGTCTACATTTACTATTACCTCTTGCCTTGTGACTATTAGAGTTGTTTGTATTGTCCCTTAGTTTTTGTGGTGACATTCCAGTTATTCCCTGTCCCTGTGTGCAGTTGAATTATCTACTGGAGTTGTTTATTAGCTTAAGCTTCACTGATGTAACTATTTATTTATTTATTAGTACAATAATGAATTGTCCTAATTTTGTATAGAGATTAATTTTATTTCTTGATTTATTCAATTTAATTTTGTTCAATGAGATAAATATTTTATTTGTATATATACATATATATATACAACATTGATATTAATTTCTAAGCACAGCACAATTTATTTGCACATACTGCATGAAGGTTATTACATTTAACTTCATTTGCTGTGTTTTTATGTTTACTACAAAACAATGACTAGTATTTAACAATGTAAAGTATATTTTTCTTAATTGAAAAATGCACTTGCTCTTGATTTGTTAAATCATTTGTAACTTATTTAAAATAGGTGGCATTTGAATGATTCATGTTTGTCTGATGAAGGCAGAACACTGTTTCTGCCGAAAGCGCTTCCTTTTACTTGGATTTTATTAAATATTTTCAGTTTTTAGCCTGCTCTCATTGTGTTCCAGCTCGCTTTTCTGTTGTTTACTGGGTTTGTGTGTTTTCAAGTCGTGTATCTGCATAATTAACCCAGAGGCATGTCAAACTCTTTATAGCAAACATGCAAAATTATAATCCAGAAGCATGTCAAACCCTTCCTAACAGAGCTGCATAGTTAATCCAGAAGCATGCCAAACCAACCATAGCAGCTCTGTATAATTAATTCAGAGGTATACCAGCAAACTGCCCATAGCAGATATGCATAACTGTAAGCTAAAAGCATGCAAAATCTTTTGCAGCAGATCTGCATAATTATAATCTAGAAGCACAAAAACCCTTCCTAAAAGAACTGCATAACTAATCCAGAAGCATGCCAAATCAGCCATAGCAGCTCTGCATAATTAATCCAGAGGTATACCAGCAAACTGCCCATAGCAGATCTGCATAACTGTAAACTAAAAGCATGCAAAATCTTTTGCAGCAGATCTGCATAATTATAATCTAGAAGCACAAAAACCCTTCCTAAAAGAACTGCATAACTAATCCAGAAGCATGCCAAACCAGCCATAGCAGCTCTGCATAATTAATCCAGAGGTATACCAGCAAACTGCCCATAGCAGATCTGCATAACTGTAAACTAAATGCATGCAAAATCTTTTGCAGCAGATTTGCATAATTATAATCTAGAAGCACAAAAACCCTTCCTAAAAGAGCTGCATAGCTAATCCAGAAGCATGCCAAATCAACCATAGCTATTTAGTTGCTTATTCTGTTATATAACATTTAGGTGTTTCAGATACAGAATAACTGTTTTATATTAAATAAAACATAGGAAATAATTTTGTCCTAAAATCTCAGGACAATTAACCATAGCAGCTCTGCATAATTAATCCAGAGGTATACCAGCAAACTGCCCATAGCAGATCTGCATAACTGTAAGCTAAAAGCATGCAAAATCTTTTGCAGCAGATCTGCATAATTATAATCTAGAAGCACAAATACCCTTCCTAAAAGAGCTGCATAGCTAATCCAGAAGCATGCCAAACCAGTCATAGCAGATCTACACAATTAGTCGATGCAAGCCAAATCCTTCACAGTAAATCTGTGTAAGTAATTCTGAATCATGCCAAATCCTTTGCAGCAGATCTACACAATTAATACAGAAACACACAAACCTTTCACAGATCTACATATTTAACCCAGAGGCATTCAACCTTTCATAGCGGATCTATATACCAGTCAGAGCTGATCTGCATATTAAACCTGGAGGTATAACAAACCATTCAATGCAAATGCACATAATTAATCCAGGAGCATGCCAACAATCTCTTCATAGCAAATCTACATAATTATAATTCACAAACTTGCCAAACCTTTCATAGCAGATTGTTTTCTGAAGAAGTTCTAGTGCATATTAAAAAGAAAGAAAGCGCTAAGTTACTGTCTCTGGTTCCTTTTCCGGTTTTGGTCTACTATTGTCTAGTTAAAAAACAATCATCACAGATAAGCATAATTAATCCAGCATCTGCCAAACATTTTACATCAGATATGCATAATTTTACAAAACGAGGTGTTCATGGACAGGTTCCATGAATTACAGCACTTAGTATCCCATCAAAATCTGGTAGAAGCTTAACTAAAGCAGCCCTCAGGACTAAATCATACTAGTTAAGAAAATGTGATCTGGTAGTAGGAGTTGCAGAGAAGAGCATTGTTTTAATTTCTATGGATTTATTTATTTATTTTATTTGCAGTTTGTTTGCAAGGATAGTCCAGGCCAGGATTTAATTCATTTGGAGTTTTTGGGTTATGGCAGTCTAAGGAATCTGAAATTCATGTAATTGCTGTATCTTAATATTCATTGATAGGAAAAAGTATGTTCCAAGTCATAGTGTCAGTCTATGTAAACGTCATAATGTGACTGGTCTGTAGAAGTCACAGTGTGACTGGTGCACATTGCCATGTTTGTTTTACTTTATTGACTCAGAGGGCCTTCATGACAGGAAAATAACTCTATATGTATTTTGAGTTTTCTAGTGATGACACATGGCAGAGATTATGAGGCCAGCAGAAAGAGTGAAAACCTGGCAGTATAAAATAGCACTTGGGAATTGTTATTTGACTACAAGGTTTTCCATAGTAACCCAACACATTATAAAGAAAATACCACTATAGCTGCCAACAAAACAGTTTTAAAAAGTGTAATGGATCAGATTGTTTATAACACACTGAATGCCTTCATTGCAAGCACATATTTGGGAATCATAGCTTCTCAGTTCTCTTAAAACTTATTTTCTTTACTAATATGCTATGGTTTATTGTCTGTCCAAGCAAACAGTATTGTTTGTGAAAGAAAGGCTTGGAACTGCTGACCACCATTGCTAGATAAAATGTATTTACTTTATTGACCCCCTATAGTACTTTTTTTAGGCAATGTCCAGAAGAGCAAATTACCACTGTAACAGCTACAAGCAAATGTAATCTGAGGGTTATGCTACAAACACCAGTCACAACCAAAGTGACACATGGCTCACAACACCAGTGTGCCACCCAACAAGGCAAGACAATGTACCCAACACTTTAGTCATAGGTGACTCTATTGTCAGGCACACTGATGTCTCACTCACCAGGCTGAACAAGGAGAAAATTACAGTCAGCTGCCTGTTGGGTGCCGGGATCCGCCACATAACGCATGCACTCAAGTCACTCCACAACAAGTACAAATACGACTCTGTCATTGTCCATGTTGGAGTGAATGACTTGAGACATACCTCCATGGACTACATGAAAAGAGACATGGAAGAGCTCTTGGATCATGTTGCCCAGGCAGGTATGACCCTAGCCCTGAGTAGCATCCTGCCTTCGCCCAGAATGATACCACAGTATAAGGACAAAATGACTGACTTCAACACTTGCTAAGCTTCTGGTGTCATTCTAAGGGGATCCAGTATCTGTCTGCCTGGGAAGACATGATCGACAAACCACGATGCTTTGCCAGAGATGGTCTGCACCTGTCACCCCTGGGATTCAGATTACTGGCTAAAGTTCTTGTCACCCCATAGTGCCTTTTTTAGGCAAGGTTCAAAGGACAAAACCATCACCATAACAGATACAAGCATGCAAAATCTGAAGGTAATGTTACTCAATGCTAGAAGTCTAAACCTCAAAATGCACTCTCTCGAGGCACTCCTAAAAATGGAGAACATCGATATCTGTGCAGTAACTGACCTGGTTCAAGGCTCCAGAGAGCACCCCTGCAATACCAGGATGCAACTCTTACCACACTTTTCATCCACCAAACCAAGACCAAAACACTAAAGTTGGAGGAGTGTCCATATTCACCAAGGATATTCACTCCTCCAGGCTAGTTGCCAAACACAATGCATCTGCAATTCTCCAGATGCAACTAACACTATGTGAGACTGCAATCCAAATTGTAGCTTGCTACAGATCCCCCATCATACCCCAAGATTCTCACTATACCTTTCTAAACATACTGGAAAATATTAAGATACAACCAAACACCCTAATGCTGGGTGATTTCAACTACCCTGCTGTTAACTTGGAAAACTACTCGGATACCAACACCTTTTCCCAACGGTTCTTGGAATTCATACATTCCAATGTCCTGGATCAGCTAATCCATTGTCCCACCAGGGGCTCCAATATCATAGTCATATTGGTCATTACCAACATGGGAGATAGATGCTCCATACCAGTGGTCACCCCCTCATTGGTCAGGTCTGACCATAAGCAAATCACCCTTGACATCCACATCCCACCCCCACCCCTCAGTAAGGAAACCTCTGTAAAAAACTTCTCCAAAGCCAACTTCATGCTACTCAAGTCAGAAGTGAAAACTTCATGACACCCATGCAAATGGGATCTGAAAGTTTGACTGCTGAATCCTACACTAAGGCACTGTATGAGCACATCCACTCATGCATGAATCATGCCATCCCAAATAGAACCAAGATGCTCTCCTCCAAAAAAAGGAAGCCAATCTGGTGGTCACCTGCCATAAACAAGCTATACAACAGAAGGAAGAAACTGTTGCAGAAAAGAGGAAAATCCTAAGAGGCAAATAACTCCCTTACCAACCTCAGTAAGAAGCTGAGATCCCTCATAAAATCCTCAAAAGCTAGTTACGAAAATAAAATTGCCAAAGATTCCAAAGACAACCACAAGGCATTCTATAGTTATGTCAAGAATCTAAATGGCAATGCTCAGATCTGCTCTGAGCTACAACAGAATGGCACTAAATATACTGATCTCAAGGATATTGCCAATATTCTGGCAGATCGATTTAGTACCAACTTCACCCCCCTCTCACCCCCTAAAGGGCCCATCTCAATACCAAAAGATTGCCAAATTCCGGTAATCACAGCCACACAGGTAGAAACCGCACTCTCCCAAGCTAAGAGTACAGCATCTATGGGACCAGATGACATCCCGGGCTGTGTACTACATGAACTACAAAATGAACTGGCACCTCAACTAAGTGTCATGTTTAATCATAGTCTCACTTCAGGCTTCGTGTCCACTGAGTGGTGCACAGCTACAGTTATCTCACTCCACAAGGGGGGATCCACCTTGGATCCCGGGAACTACTGTCCCATCAGTCTGACGAGCCTGACCTGCAAGGCCATGGAACGCATTATCATGGAACTTATAAACAAAGACATTGGCAACCTTCAAACACTGGACCCCACCCAGTTTGGGTTCGTGAAGGGCAAATCTTGTCTCCTGAACCTGACTGACTTCTTCAAATTAGTCTCCAGAGCTGTGGATGAGGGTAAGGTGGTCCACACAGCCTATCTGGACCTCGCCAAAGCCTTCAACACCATCCCCCACTCTGGAATCATAGATAAACTTACTAAGCTGGGCATAAATCCCTACATCACTCGATGGGTTGCCAACTGGCTTACTGACAAAACCCAGACTGTAAAAGCAGCCGACTCCAAATCCATCTCCAGACAAGTGGCAAGTGGAGTACCTCAGGGTTCAATCCTGGGACCGCTCTTGTTTGGCATCTACTTCTCTGAAGTACAGGCCAACACTAAGGGACTCTGGCTAACAAAGTTCGCAGATGACTGCAAACTGGGAGCCATTACTGAATCCCCAAATGATGTGGATATTCTACAAAAGGGCAACAGATGCTTGGTGCCAGAGCCATGAGCTCAAGCTCAATGCCAAGAAATGTATAGTTATCCCCTTTGGGAAAAAACATGTACCCATGAATTACCACATAGGTGGCAGTACACTAAACACCAAAAGTGTGATGAGAGACTTAGGGACACAGCTGGACAGTGGTCTCACCTTCGATAACCACATCGCCACAACAGTCAGGAAATCCTTCTATGTGGCACACCTCATCACTAAGGGCTTTTCATCCAGGAAAAAGGAGGTCAGTGTCCCACTGTACTCATCCCTCATTAGACCCACTATAGAGTATAACACCCCATTTGGTATGTACCTCACACGACAGCTGCAATAGCTGGAAAGGCTGCAGAAATACCTCACTAAAAGAATCACAGGCCTAAAGCAGATGCCATATGCTGACCGTCTAAAAAAACTCCAGCTATACTCTGTGGCATATCGTCTACTCAGAGGCGATCGCTGCTTAACATACAAGGCCATGTCAAACCCTGAGCTGCTGGACATGCTACACTTAAAGAAATCCCAATCCCTCAGAGCCACATGCTCCAGGAATCTAACCCTTGTCATCTCAATGAACAAAACATGTTGGAGGGATAGGTTCCTAATCCAGAGACTCCTCATACTCTGGAATAGACTGCCCATACATGTCAAGCAGAGCACCTCCTTGGCCCTCTTCAAAAGGAACCTTGATGATTGGAAGGGAAATAGAAAATTCACCCCGGGGATCATGTCAGTCACCCTGCTAGACAGGGGTCCAGGGAAGTAAATATTGTGGAAAGAAATATCCAGGGAATTGTTATGGCTATGCTTGTATAGGCCCTAGGGCCGATAGCCTAGTACCACTCTATGAACCTATGAACCTATAACGCTAGAAGTCTAAATCTGAAGATGCACTCATTCGAAGCACTCCTTAAAATGGAGACCATCGACATTTGTGCAGTAACAGAGACCTGGTTCAAGGCACCAGAAACCACCGCTGCACTACAAGACTATAATTCATACTATACCTTTCAGCACCAAAACATGGACCGAAGCCCTAAAGGCGGTCATGTCTCCATATTCATAAAGGATATGCACACCTCAAGGCTAGTAGCTCAACATAATGCATCAGAAATACTTCAGGTACAACTATGTTGCCTACTATAGCTCCCCCACCATGTCCCAAAACTCCCACTCCACATTGCTAAGCACCATGGAAAATCCAACACCCTCATACTGGGTGACTTTAACTACCCCTCCACTAACTGGGAAAACTACACAAGTACCAACACACTTGCTCAATGTTTTCTGGAATTCATCAATTCCAATGCCCTGGACCAGGTCATTCTTACCCCCACTAGGGGTAGCAACATCCTCGATCTGGTTATTACTGATATGGATGACCATTGCTCTTCACCAATAGTCAACTCCTCCCTGGTCAGACCTAAACACAAACTAGTCACCATGGATATCCACACCCCCCCACACACACACACACACACACAAAGGTATCCACTGTGAAAAACTTTTCCAAAGCTAACTTTGGGCTTCTAAAAACTGAGGTGGCTAATTTCACAATGCCCATGCAAATGGGGAATAAGTGCAGGACTGCTGATTCATACTCCAATGCACTGTACGAACACATACACAAATGCATGGAACAGTCCATACCCAATAGAACCAAGATGCTCTCTTCCAAAAAAAAGGAAGCCAATTTGGTGGTCCCCTGTCATAAACAAACTCTACAACAGAAGAAAGAAACTGTTGCAGAATAAGGCAAAGTCCCAAGACTGGAAAAACTCCCTTGTTAGCCTCAACAAAAAGCTAAGATCCCTCATCAAATCCTCTAAAGCTAGCTACAAAAACAAAATTGCAGCAGATACTAAACACAACCACAAGGCCTTCTATAGTAATGCCAAAAATCTAAATGCCAATGCTCCGATCTACTGAGCTACTGCATAATGGTAACTCCTATACTGAGCCAACAGACATTGCCAATATACTGGCCGACAGATTCAGTGCCAACCCCCCTCTCACCCCCTAAATGGCCAATCACAATACCAGAGGAATGCCTAGTACCCAATATTACAGCTGCACAGGTTAAAATCGCACTGTCCAAGGCCAGAAATACAGCATCCATGGGACATGACAGTATCCCTGGCTGTGTTCTACATGAATTACAAAATGAACTGGTATCACACCTGTGTGCCCTGTTCAATCACAACCTTACTTCAGGCTTTGTCCCAACAGAATGGTGCACTGCTACAGTCATCCCACTCCATAAAGGGGGTGCGATTACGGACCCTGGAAACTACAACCCCATTAGCCTGATGAGTCTGGTATGTAAGGCTATGGAGCACATCATCATGGACCTAATAAATAGGGACACAGGAATCTCCAGATGCTAGACTCCACACAGTTTGGATTTGTGAAGGGTAGATCATGTCTATTCAACCTGGTAGACTTCTTCGAGTCTGTCACCAGAGCTGTGGATGAAGGCAAGGTAGTTCACACATCCTACTTCAATCTGGCCAAGGCTTTCGATACAATTCCTCACTCAGGAATCATAGATAAACTCTCTAAACTAGGTTGTGATGCCCATGCCCTGGCCCAGCAATCAAGGAGCCTCACTCCTCACCACTAACACCAGACAGGACAACTGATACATGAAGAAAGGATAACAAATACACACAGTAAAGTGCAATTTCCCTTAAGAGCACACACAGATCACAGTCAGTCTGGGGCTGGTCACTCTCTTGCTCTCCAGGTCTCCAATAAGACTCCCCACTGGCACAGCTATAGGGTCCAGATCTCAGTCTAGCTTGGTAAGCTAAAACCTCCAGCACCCTCTCTGTCCAATCAGTGCTTCGTGTCCCTGCCCAAGTAGCTGACATACACACACACACACACACACACACACACACACACACACACACACACACACACTTTGAAATAAGAGTTTATACAACCACACAGACACTCCTGGGAAAGGCTGGCACAGGTTCTCCAGCTGTGCCCTTATTACCCAGACTATATGGTAGTACCACTTGCCACCACTCATTAATATTTATCAGCTACTCAAAGGCCCTTAAAATGGGTGTCCAATTATTACTGTGCAATATTATTATCCAATTGGTAAGTGTGACTAAACAGTCAAGGCTTATTTGGAGTGACTTGGACAGTAAACACTATAAATATGCAATGTACTCTAGAGCTTAAATTATCTCTACACAAAACAGCCACAATTGAAAGGTTTAAAAATATTTAATAATAAATACTAAAAACATAAACTAGAACAAACGTGGAATGGCAATAAGAACTATCACAGTCAGCAAATAACAAATAATTACGCGTTTCGTCCACCTTTAATCACTGTGAACTTCATCATTAGTCATTAGATAGGTTACAAGGGTACACATTTTAAAAATTAAAAATTTAAAAAATTTTATATATTTGTTCAAAATAGTGGATAGGTATTTTAGCAATGTCATTGGATTATAAAATCATGTGATTTTTTACTTAACAGTATTTAAGTTGATTGCTTGATGCTATGTATGTTTTCTGATGAAGTTCAGAGTGATTAAAGGTGGATGAGTTTCAAAGTTTATTTGTTCTGTTTGGAACTAAAAACATAAGACAATACTTCTTACTACACAGTGCTAGTCAAGAGTTCAGAGATCACAGAGAAATACTTAAAATAATTCAGTAGTACAGTTCTGACATCACAGAAAAACACATCTTTCTCGTTTCTAGCTATTTCTAAGAGAAAACACAAGCCTAAGATAAACTTACTTATAGAGCAAGACAGTGCTGTGAGTTGGATGGTCAAGACAACAATGCTTAATAATCTCTAGTTCTCTCTATTTAAATTGAAATTGCAGTTCTGATTCACACTACATCATTCTTCACACTTCCCTGGGTTCCCAGGCTAACAGAAATTGCATTTACATTCTTAACATCTGCTTTTGTTATCTTGCAGCTGGTCAGGAAGCAGAGCAATAAAAATACATTTGCATGTTTAAATATAGCAAGTTAACTCTTGGTTAAAACAACAGAAAGAATGTCTTCATCTAGACAGGCTGTAGCCGACTTTAGATCAAAGGGTCACACCATGCTTTTATTTGGTCAGTAGAGAGCAGTGTTCCTGACCCAGAGACACCCCAGACTCTGGAATAGATTGCCCATACATGTCAAGCAGAGTGCCTCTTTTGTCCTCTTCAAAAGGAACCTTGATGATTGGATGGGAGAAAGGAAATTCACTCCAGGGATCATGTCAGTTGCCCTGCTAGACAGGGGTCCAGGGAAGTAAATAGTGTGGGAAAAAATAGCCAGGGAATTGTTCTGGCTAGGCTTGTATAGGCCCTAGGGCTGATAGCCTAGTACCAACGTATGAACCTATGAACCTATGTTGTGACATCTTTTTGCAGTTCCAGATCTAACAGCAGTTATTTCCATTTAAGACAACAAGTCTGTGCCTTACATTAATATTTACAAATGATAGAATTATTTATAAAATTCTATCTAGCTAGGCTGGCAGCCTTCACATAGGCATCAACGCCTATGTCACAAAGTGGGTTGCAAACTGGCTCAATGACAGAACCCACACTGTGAAAGTAGCTGACTCCAAGTCAGACTACCGACCAGTCATGAGTGGAGTCCCACAGGGATCGGGCCTGGGTCCTCTCCTGTTTGGCATCTACTTTTCTGAAGTCCAGGCCAAAACCAATGGACTTTGGCTGACCAAGTTCACAGACACCTGCAAACTGGAAGCCAGTATTAGTTCACCAAATGATGCTGACATTCTACAGAAAGGTCTCACAGAGACCAATGATTGGTGTTAGAACCATGGCCTTAAGCTTAATGCCAAGAAATGCATCATCATTCCCTTTGGGAAGAACACAGTACCCATAAATTACCACATCAATGGTAGTCCACTGAACACCAAAGGTGTTATAAGAGATCTGGGAATAAGTTGATAGCAACCTCTCCTTTGACAATCACATTGCCACTGTGGTCAGAAAATCCTTCTGTGTGGCACATCTCATTTCTAAGGGTTTTGCATCCAGGAGGAAAGAGGTCATTGTCTCCCTCTACCCTTCCCTCATTAGACCTATTATCGAGTACAATGCCCCATTTGGCATGTACCTTACTGGACATATGCAACAACCGGAAAGACCACAAAAATACCTCATTAAGAGGATCCTAGGCCTTAAACACTTGCCCTATGCGGATAGACTAAAAAAAACCAGCTATTCTCAGTATCATATTGCCTACTTAGAGCCGATCTCTGCTTGACCTACAAAGCCATGTCAGACCCAGCATTGTTAGATATGCTACATCTAAAGAAATCTCAATCCCTCCATGCCACATGCTCCAGAGACCTCAATCTCATTACCACAATCAACAGAACTTGCTGGAGGGACAGGTTTCTTAACCCAGAGACTACCCATGCTCTGGAATAGACTTCCCTTACATGCCAAGCAGAGCACCTCACTGGGCTCTCTTCAAGACAAATTTTGATGAGTGGATGGGAAATAGAAAATTCACCCTGGGAATAATTTCAGTGGCCCTGCTTGACAGAGGCATTGGGAAATAACTTCGGGTGGCATGATGCCAGAGAATCCTTTGGGCTAGGCTTATAAAGACTCCAGGGCCATTGGCCTAGTACACACCTATGAACTATGAACCTATGAACTTAAAATTCATTTTATGGGACTCTACCATTTTAAGATAAGATCACATGCTGACACACACATAGATTGATGGTCAGTATTAAAAGCTATATGAAAATTATATTACTCTCTGGAAGATGCAGTAACTGATGATATTAATTACATATCAGTTGTAAATAAAACATGCTATGCAACTACATTTTATATCCCTGGTCTGGTTTACTAATTTGGTCAGCTGTTTAAATAGGTATTTGAGTTGTCTCCCATGACCTTGTTGCATTGAGTGTATGCCTCAGTGACATCTAAGAATTTAACTCATCTTTCATTTAGAAGCAGTTTTATCACATTTTCTGCTAAAAAAGTCAGGTTATCTTTGGTCATCTTTTTTAAGTGGAAACCAAATATATCTCTGGTTACAGCTGTGAAGTTATTATTAAAAAGGAGGGGAAGCATACTCCTTCAACAGCATTAACTTCTCCTATGAAGTCAGTCTTTATGAAACTAAGGTTCACAGCAATTGTGTGGGTTCCTGTTAGATGACCGAAGGTGCATTCTTTCAAATGCGTCTTGGTCGAACTTGAAAAGATGAAAAGGCAAAATGATGAAGCGGCATATAAGTGAATTCTTTCCCTGGGAAAGAAATCACTTGGCCGCGTCCATTATTTTGCCGTAAGTGATTTTTTTTTTTTTTTTTTTTTTTAGACCAAGGGAAAAAAATTTCTGTTCTAAGAGTTCGAGTTTGCAAGCTTTCACTTACATGGGATCAATAAATCATCATTCACTTTTCTAAGTGTTTGATGATTTAATATAGACCTCAGTTGTGTGGGCCACTCTACTGCTCATCAGGTGCAGACTGAATGAGGTTTTGTGGTCTTTCCTGATTGTCAGAAGGACTCTTCATCAAGGTCATCCTATTGATCAGTTAGGCCTTAATCATAAATTTCACATGGCCATAAATTCTTATAGAAGTTCACCACAGTTAACAAGAATAACAATAACAACAAATGGTAACATTTATTTTTTTATCTGCTTGAATTCCTGAGTAGGTGTACTTTGTGAGTCAGTTTTTCGCTGAGATATAGAAAAGGAAATCACATTATTTCATGTAAAATCATTAAAAGTTTCTAAAAGAAGGCCAAATTCTTTCTGTTGAAGTAGATTATAGACGTCAAATAGCAGTATGTCAAGGCCTGCAGCTTTGTTTACTTTATGTTTTTTTAAGGTCTAAAACAGTTCTGGCATTGTGGCAGGGGAACACAGTCCAGCACTAAAAATACATACCACAGTACTCAAATATAGTGCAATAGACTTTACATTTGGTCCATAGTGTGATAGACTTTTATATTTTGACAGGGAACCTAAGCCTTTTGTTTTGTCATCTGATAGCTTGGAATGTACACTTGCTTCAAGAAAAGTGAATCTGATCTAGATGGTGTTTAGAGTCTAGTGAGGCACAATGGTATCCACAGGAAAGCATTTCTGTAGTGTTATTCAAAAGAAGCTTGAACCAGCAATCATGGAAGCAAAACAGGAGGGCACCCAATATCAGGATTTCCTTATAACACTGGTATAATACATTGTCCTCTGGTGACAAATAAAATTGTTTTGGATTTTGAATATACCTGAAGGACTGGGAGATTCAGAGTTTAAAACTGGCAGTTTTCTGCAGTAGAAAGAGGAAACTATTCAATTTTTAGGAAACTGGAGTTCTAATTCCATACTTAATAGAGATTGTTAGTTCAGTCAAGAAATTTTTATTAAATATGGGGGGGGGGGTGGCTTAACTTAAAAGTGTCAAACCTGTGGGGTTCATATTTAGAGTACAGGAGTACTTAATACATGTTGATGAGGAGGACCATTTTACAATGCAATTCAAACTGTCTTTCTAAAGTTAAATAAAGTAAGCTTTGAAATAATTTATTTAGGCACTGTTAATAAAAGACATCAATTGACTGGTGCTGGGTAATGGAGAAAGGTTTCTTTGAGTCAGTCACCAGAGCTGTGGATAAAGGCAAGGTGGTTCATACAGCCTACCTTGATCTGGCTATGGCCTTTGATACCATTCCTCACTCAGGAATCATAGAAAAACTCACTAAGCTGGGCATCAACCCCTATATCACTAAGTGGGCTGCAAACTGCCTTACAGATAGAACCCACAGTATGAAAGTAGCTGACTCAAAGTCAGACTGCCGACCAGTCATGAGTAGAGTCCCATAGGTTTCGGTCCTGGGTCCTCTCCAGTTTGGTATCTACTTCTCTGAAGTCCAGGCCAACACAAAGGGACACTGGCTAACAAAGTTTGCAGACAATTGCAAGTTGGGAACTATTATTAACTTCCCGAGTGATGTTGACATCCTACAGAAAGGCCTTACTGAGATTAACGACTGGGGTCAGAACCATGGTCTTAAGCTCACTGCCAAAAAATGTGTTGTCATCCTCTTTGGGAAAAACCCAGTTCCCATGAATTACCACATCGATGGTAGTGCACTGAACACAGAAGGCGTTATAAGAGATCTGGGGACACAGGTTGACAGCAATTACTATCTACTTGGGTCCCCAGATCCCTTATTACATTGTCTGTATTTAGGGGACTACCACGTATGTGGTACTTCGCGGGTACTTTGTTTTTGCCAAAGGGGATGACTATGCACTTTTTGGCATTTAGCTTTAGGCCATGATTTTGACACCAGGTATCCATCTCAGTGAGACCCTTCTGGAGGATGTCTGTATCAGCCGTAGAGTCAATTATGGCCCCGAGTTTGCAGTCATCTGCGAACTTGGTCAGCCATAGTCCTCCTGTGCTTACCTGTACCTCTGAGAAGTATATACCAAACAGGAGGGGTCCCAGGACTGAGCCCTACGGGATACCACTTGTAACCGATTTAGAGTCGGACCTAGAGCCTACAACTCTCACTGTGTGGGTTCTATCTGTGAGCCAGCTGGCAGCCCATCTCATGACATAGGGGTTTATGTTCAGGCTGGTGAGCTTGCCTATAATACCAGAATGGGGAATTGTGTCAAAAGCCTTTGCGAGGTCTAGGTAGGCTGTGTGAACCTCCTTTCCCTTGTCTAAAGTCTTGGTAACTGTCTTGACCACCACATTGCCACTTTGGTCAGAAAGTCCTTCTATGTGGAACATCTCATTACTAAGGGTTTTGAATCCAGGAAGAAAGAGGTCACTGTCTCCCTCTACTCTTCCCTCATTAGGCCAGTCATTGAGTACAATGCCCCATTTGGCATGTACCTCACTAAACACCTGCAACAACTGGAGAGGCCATAAAAGTACCTCACAAAGAGGATCCTAGGCCTTAAACATTTGTCCTATATGGACAGACTAAAAAACTACAACTATTCTCTGTCTCATATCACCTAATTAGAGGGGATCTCTGCTTGACTTACAAAACCATGTCTGACCCAGCCCTGTTAGAAATGCAACATCTAAAGAAATCCCAATCCTTCCACACAACAGGCTCCAGAGACCTCAACCTCATTACCACAATCAACAGAACATGCTGGAGGGACAGGTTCATAACCCAGAGGCTGCCCATGCTATGGAATAGACTTCCCATACATATCAAGCAGAGCACCTCACTGGCCCTCTTCAAGAGAAATCCTGATGAGTGGATGGGAAATAGAAAATTCACCCCAGGGATCACTCCAGTGGCTTTACTCGACAGAGGCACTGGGAACTAAGGTCAGGTGGCACGATGCCAGGGTAATCCTATGGGCTAGGCTTGTAAAGGCCCCAGGGCCATTAGTATAGTACACACCTATGAACCTATGATGCAGTGTTTAGTGTTAATAGTGGAGTGAGGCGAGTTTCATGTGTTGAGCTTAATTTTCATATATGTGTATTAATAAATTTATTAAAACCCTAAATATTTGCGGAATGAAAAGCTGAGGGCAGGGAGACTTTTATTTTTCTAAAAGTCTTGACCTACAGAAACAATATCTGTGAAAGAGTTAACAATATAGAAGGGGCGGTAAAGGCTTTTAGAATAACTACTGTTTTGGGGAAATGAGACATGGATTGAAATTAACAAGAAAAAAAAAACATGAAAGAATGTAAGTTGCAGGGGAGTAAGAACCGAAGAAGGTTTCTTTCTGAGGATATTAGAAATATAAGAATTTGGGTTTAGGGATTTATTTTAGAAATTCTGATATGGCTTCATCTAACAGAAAGAATGCTTTAGGCATGCCTAAAGCTCTAACAAAATAGCCTTTTCATTCAATGGGTAAAACGAAAAGGGCATTGCTATTAAGTAAACTGTGTTACTTTTATATAAGCATGAGGTAATTTTTTAACTGAATTTAAGATTTCATACTTGGATTATTAAAACTAAGCTATGTGCTATCAGTAACAAGCTGAATTAAAAAGCCATCTCTGTTGTTCAGGGTGATAAATCCAGGATCGTAATAGAGATTACTTGGGACTAAATACTGACCCAGCTGCTACAGGGGCTACTTGGGGAGGGTGGGAATGAATGGCTGATACTGGCATTTTTATTTTATTTTACATATTTGTTAACAGAGTAAGGCCACTGGACACAAGTGCCCTTTGTCAGTGGTGACCTGGAAGTATTGTCTGGTGAAGTGGCTTATTTATAGTCACAAAGTGGGCAGATGCAGAAGGAAAGAATCAAACTCTGTAGCCTTAGCTACAGAAAATACTCATTAACATCTTAGTCCCTTAATCCTGTGTGCTAACTATTCATCCTAGGGGAGGAAAGCTATTGGACCCACTGCACTGGTGGCACCTAAGGCACGATAGAAGACTCACTCCAGGTAATGCAATGGCTCATGCTGCATATTTGGATCACCAGGCAACATAAGCATTACAGACAGATAATGCCTGGAAAGTGCATGCATACGCTAAAGACTTGAACCACAGTGCCTGCTTTGGCAGAGACAACACCTCAGTTAGCATATGAAATACATTTAGGCCAAAGAGCAAAAAAGCATATCCATTTATAGTTACTTGGATGGCTATCTTTTTACAATCTAACAACGCTGTGTGTGCGAGCATATTTGTGCATGCACGTGCGTGTGTGTATATGTGTGTGCATTTGTGTGTGTGTGTGTGTGTGTGTGTGTGTGTGTGTGTGTGTGTGTGTGTGTGTGTGTGTGTGTGTGTGTGTGTGTGTGTGTGTGTGTGTGTGTGTAGTGTAACTTTATTTGAAGTAGGTCTGTAACTAAAAATATAAAATAATGAAAGCAATATAACAATGCACTACAAAGAAGTACAGTAACCACAGGAGAACAAGTAAATGCCCAATCATTTACAGACAAAAATAAATACAAACTGGAACAATAACTGTTAGAAAGCAATTCATTCACATAACATGAAAAAAACAAAAGCAATTTCAGAAAAACAGTTCTTAGCTGTAACCATGGAAAAAGCACAACAGTATCAAAGTATAATAAAAAAACTTGAGCTAAAAGAACCTTCCACAAATAAATTAAATATAATGAGGTTAATGATATCCCTAGGCTAAATTATATTCCAGTCTCAATAACATCTGCAGTTCAAAATCCTGTTAGTAAATTCATAGTACATATAGTCCCATTACAGAGACCAGATAACAGATGACACATAACATACAGAGAAAAAAAGAAAAAATACAAATGTTTAATAATCTGATGCTTCTGTAAAAAAGCAAAAAGCCAACATCTTCAGAGCATGGACAATGGACAGAAGAACCATACATAATGCCAAAGCCAGGTACATTAAAGAAACACCAAGCAGAAGCCCTGGAAAACCTGAACATTGAAATGGGAAGTTGTTAAATGAAGCAAAGGTTAATGATATCCCTAGGCTAAATTATTGTCCAGTCTCAATAACATCTGCAGTTCAAAATCATGTTAGTAAATTCATAGTACATATAGTCCCATTACAGACCGACTAACAGATGACATAGCAACATGCAGAAATAGCAGAAAATACAAATGTTTAATGCCCCTGATGCTTCTAGCTGTAAAGCACAAAAGCCAACATCTTCAGAGCATGGACAATGGACAGAAGAACCATACATAATGCCAAAGCCAGGTACATTAAAGAAACACCAAGCAGAAGCCCTGGAAAACCTGAACATTGAAATGGGAAGTTGTTAAATGAAGCAAACTGGAACATGTTAAAAAGCATCCAAAATAGGTCAACATCCCTGGGACACAGCTGGTAGACCATACATAATGCAGAAGCAGTCTGCTTAAGAAACATTAAAACACATTTGTATTGCTTTTATGCTGAACAACTGCCAGTGCTGGAAACTGCACAAACTGGAACAGGTGGAAAATTACCCAAGACACACATTTCCAGGATACAGGCTGGAAGACCACACAGGTTGCAGGAGCTAGGGTTGCCAAAAGGATGCCAGGACCTGGAAATCATTACACTATAATACTTTTGGTTACATTGTAGCAGGCAGATCACACTGAAATGCTGTCAAACAAATCACTGCACCAATTAAATTAATCACAAAACTCATAAGGCAGGTGTTAAAGCTGCTTCAGACAGATGTGGAGAGTTATTTCACAAGCTGCAATTCTGTTTACAATCTCAGGCCTAAAAAAATGATACCCTAGTGGTACTCCACATGAATTCCAAAATTCACCTGGTTATGCTTAAGGGTGCTCCTATCAGGTTAAGCCATTTGGTCATTCATTCCCTCACTCTCAAATTAACCTTCTTGATTATGGCAAACGTTTTGTATCCACTTTGGTAATGCAGTAGCTAGAAGTGGTAGGCATATTAGTCCTCCTGTCAATGTTACAGGGTCTTTTAAGTACATCAGTAATTTACTAACCAATTCACTTTGTTGATGTTACAGTGAAATATGTGAACGTATAGCTGTGTTTTATTTAGGGGCAACACAGACCATATGTTTGTGAAGAGAAGAAAACAAAATATTCAAAAACAGCTTTTTTACTGAGACTGCCCAGAACCTTGCTAGCCAGCTAACACCCACAAGCACTAATTTTATCACAACTTCACCCGCTACCCATCTCCCCTTAAGTTTCCAACGAGTCCCTATCTCACTTATCCGTTCCCTGCTTAAAAAACTAAAACTGACCACCCTATCTGCAGATCTTCTACCTGCAGAGTACCTACAAAAAGCTGCAGATGTCGTAGCTTATCCAGTCTCAATCTTGATCAAAAGAATCATATCTGAAGCCTCCATCCCCTCGATTTGGAAAACTTCCCATGTCATACCACTCAACAAAGGTGGCAACTCCACAAAGATATCAAATTATAGACCCACTGCCATACTTTCACCACTGGCCAAAATAATGGAGAAATTTATTCATAAACAACCTTTGCACAATCTCATACACAACAATCTGCTGGCTAACTCTCATCATGGCTTTAGGCCTCACCATAGTACCTGCTTTGCCCTCCTCTCTTTCTCCAATGTCATAAATCATAACCGTAATAACAACAAACTATTCTCAGCCCTATTCTTCGACCTATCCAAAGCCTTTGATATGGTCAACCACCAACTACTCACTGCCACTTTGAAATCCATTTCCTTGAATAACCATGCCATTCAATGGTTTCAATTCTATCTGAATGGCAGACAACAGGCTGTCCTATGGGAGGGAAATGTATCTACTCTGCTACCCCTCACCCTTGGAGTTCCCCAGGGCTCTATCTTAGGACCTCTTCTCTTTTCAATCTTTATTAATGACCTTTACTCTGCCGTTCCAGATGCTACATGCATACAATATGCAGATGATTCCATGCTCAGCCTCCACCTCATCTGACTTGTATACGCTATCCCACAAAACATTTACCACAGTTGAGAACTGGCTCTCATGCCGTCGTTTTCTCTTGAACCCTAAAAAAAAAAAAACTACTACTTTTCTCCCCCACTCACAGGTCAACACCACTTTCCTTTACAATTTCCTCTAATAATGGAACTGTTATTTCCCCAGTTTTTTATTTATTTTATTTTACATTTGTTAACTGGGGGTGTCTGACTGAGCTGGAAAGGCCCTTTTTCAGCAGAGGCCTGGGGAGAAAAGCTCCACAAAGAAAAATTACAGACACATTTAGTTATTTAGACATGATCAGTATACACACAAATTACAAGAGACATGTTTTTACAGTGGTATGCGGCACATAAACAGTTAAAGTGGAGAGAACAAACAAAAAAAATATTAATTTTAAAAATAAAGGTAATTAATAGATTTGTGGTGTATAGCTGAAATTTGGAACATAGGTAGAATACATACATAGTACACAGGTACAGTACATACATTGTAGATTAGCCAGTGTTTGTGAGTAAGATTGAAAACTATTATCAAGTGCTCTAGATTTAGTATGTATATGTTATCTGCTTTCACTAGCCTGGGGAGCAATCATGGCACTTCCAACTTTGCTTGAGATGTTGCCTGATGAGGTCTTTAAAGGAGGCTTTGGATGATGTGTTTTGAATGGTAGTAGGGACAGAGTTCCATTTTTTAGCCACTGAACTACTATATAGTGCATCTCCAAAGCTATTGTAGCTGTTGGTGACTTCTAGTAGTAGTTTGCTTGATGATCTAAGAGGCCTTTTGGCTGAGTGATGTTGTACTAGGTTTTTGAGGGCAGGACACTTATTGGGGAGGTAATAGATAGAATGACAGAGGCAGAGCTGATTGTAGGTTAGGAGGTTAGGCAGTTCAAGTCAGTGGAGCTGACTCAAAGCAATACAGTGATGAGTTCTATATGAGCAATTTGCAGCAAAGTGGGCAATTCTGTTAAAGCAGGCTTCCATTTTGCTTAGTTCAGTTTTGTTGAGATTAGTCAGAATGGGAGATGCATAGAGTAGGGTGGATAGAAGTTGGGAGCGAGCAATGGCTGATCTTGTGTTGTTGGTAAGAAATGGTTTGATACGGTAGAGTGACCCCAGTTTGGCATGTACGTTTTTAATAGTTAAGTTGAGATGACTATCAAATGTTAGGTGGGAGCCTATGGTTATTCCCAATAGCTTAGCCTGTGCCACTGGAGCAATTGGAGTAGCATTTGTGGAGTAGATAGTGAATTGACTGTTAGTGTTTTTGTTAGAACTGGTTATAATCATAAGCTGAGTTTTCTTTGGATTGAGGATAAGTTGGGCTTTGGTAAGGTAGTTTTCAACGTCAGAGAATGCTAGTTGAGTTGTTTGCAGGAGGGTGGGAATATTTTGTGCAGCACAGATTAAGGTAGTGTCATCTCCATACTGAATTATAGATGCATGCTGTGTGGAGGTATGGAGGTAATTTGTGAAGACTGTGAATAGTAGTGGTCATAAGACAGAACCCTGTGGGACTCCTATAGTTATGGGCAGCTGAGGAGAGAGAGAATTTTCCCATTTCACAGCTTGGTACCTGTCAATTAAGTAGCTTTGTAACCAGGTAAGAGTGGAATTTGATAGATGATATTGGTTTAATTTGTTTAGCAGGATTTGGTGTGAGACTGTGTCAAATGCTTTGGACATATCCAAAAAAAGAGTTGACACTTGTAGGCCTTCATTTTTGAGATGGTTTACTGTGTCTGTGAAGCAGAGGAGGGCTGTAGTGGTACTATGGGCAGGTCTGAAACCATGCTGAGTAGGTGACAGGATGTTGCTGTCTAGGAGATAGTTTAGCATCTGGGTATGGATGCATTTTTCTAGGATTTTGGCCAGGGGGGAGAGTAAAGCAATGGGTCTGTAGTTATTAAGTTCAGTGGAGGTCCAGCCTTTATGTATGGGTGTAACATAAAATATTTTCCAGAGTTTGGGCACTTAGTTTTCAACAATTGATCAGTTGAGCAGTTAGCCATACCAAACTCTTTGGGAGCTAACTATTGATAATATCCTTAAATTTGACATGCATATCAATCAAACCATTAAAACTGTTAATAAAAAACTGGGCTCTCTATATAAAAATAAACCTTTCCTTACCCCACTAGCAAGGACTGCCATTACCCGCACTCATCTTCTCTCCACCCTTTTCTATGCCTCCTCCATTTTACTAATTTGAACAAATCTGAACTCTGCAAACTCTCAAGCTGTTATAATCACATTGCTAGATTTGCCACTGGCTCTACTTATAGAACTCACCACTGTCAAAATCTTAAACCTCTAGGATGGCTAGAACTGACTAGCTCACTTCAGTACAATCAACTTGTAGTAGCCCACAAAATTCTCAACCAACCAGATAATACCCCTGCACTTAAAAACATCATTTATCCCTACAGGAACACTAGGCTGCTGCGATCTTCTAACAAACTACTAATGCAAACACTCAAAACTAACAACTCAGCTGGTGACTCCTTGTTTTCTAACTCGGTAGGCAAAATTTGGAATTCACTTCCAGCTGATCTAACACTAGAATCTTCATTAAACTAATTCAAGAAAAATCTCAAAAAGTATTTCATGACACACTGGCTTTGCCCCTGCCAGAATCCAGACTAACTCCTCCCATACAATAGTATATGAAACAGTATTGTAAGTAATACCTAGCTGCTTCTATCTGATTGTCTGTAACCATATAAGATTCAGCTATGTCTGACAAGAATTGTTTTTAATGTTCATGCTTAATTTCAATGTAATGTTTTAATGTTTGGAGCTTTTCTCCTCGAGCCTCTGCTGAAAATGGACATGTATCCAGTTGGACTATCCTAGTCAACAAATGTAAAATAAATAAATAAAATAAATAAACACACATTAGATTGATTCATACCTCTCAGCTATACAGATTTTAGTAGAATGTCCAGATTCATATTTTTTTTGTTTGTTCCTCATAAAAAAATGGTGGTTTTCTGGCAAATCAGTGAGGACTGAATTGACTAAATAATGACAAACAGTTGAGTTTCAGACTTTATATCCTTCAGAAAATACATAGGAACACAAAACCTTTTATTCTAAAAACTTTCTAATTTTATAAGAGCAATATTTAAAATGTGTCCCTATTTTCAGACCTTTGTCAGCCATTAATTTTGGTTTTGCCCAGATTTCATGTGCCAAGAGGTTGAGAGTTATGGATTGATTCCTTCTCAGAGCACAGACCTTGGGAAGTGACAGGTCCCCTGTGTACCTCGTAAATGTGAGAAGTCACATTGCTAGACTAAACCCTAGTGTGCAAACATATTGCTACATTTTGTGTTTTAATTTTATTTTAACCTTAGATGGGGGGAGTCACCCTGGTCTCTATGACACTAGCAATCTCTTTCTTTTATCTCTTTTATCGGATAGAAAAAAACACCACCATATTTTTTTACATGATGGATAGATAGGGCTATTTCTTATATCAAGGGACTCAGCAAGCAGCGACGTGTGAGTGGCTTTGTTCAAGTGTTTACAAAGAGGCATCTTTGCATGCTTATACAAGTTTATAAAATAATCACAGTATACACATGCATACTCATAGCACACCCACGTACAGATGATACAGTTGCAGGCAGAAAAGCACAAAGACAAAGATCTTCAGAGCATGGGCAATGGACCATGAGTGAAGCCAAAGGAGAAGCAAGTTAGTCCAGCCTTCTTCAACAAAATTTTCTGGGCTTAGGATTACAGGAAGGTCATGTCTCCATGATAAGCCGAGTACTACGTATGGGAATATGTTTGGACAAGCTGATGTTAGCTTTTACTTCATTTGCTGGTCTCAGGTTGTGATAGACCTTTCTAAATGTGTGCTGTTGTATTTTCTGCTAAAATATTTTTTTTCATTTAAAGGCAATTAAAATGACTTACTTGCATACTTAGTTCATTGCCAAAGAAATTTCTAGTTCTTCTACTGTTAATCAGCATAATTGTAATACATCATTAGCATTGTTTAATATCAGCTAATATAAATCTTCTAGGGTGAGTCTGTCTTTTAAAAGGCAGTATATTATCTGTTTGAGTTTCTTTCTGGAATTCAGGCAAACTCATTGCTGAAGTTAGTGTTTGATTTAGTCTGCAGGGACATATTGGCTTTCATAGCTTTGTTCATCAATCAGTACTGCCAACATTTTAGCATTTGGCTGTACATACTACAAACTTCATTTGGTTCCTGACCATTACATTTTTAACAGAGAAACAAATGGAACATTCAGACACATAGGTCCCTGTATGATACATTTTTAATTAGCTTCTACAGCTTTGTGAATAAATCAGTACTGCTGTTATTACAGTTTTTGGCTGTAGTTACTACAAACTTATTTAGTCCCTGTATATTACATTTGTTAACAGTGCAGAAACTGGAACATTCAAACACATTGGTACCTGTGCATTACAGTTTTAACAGTGAAGGAAACTAACATTCACATGCATTAAATGCAGTTTTACGGTTCTTAAGTAAATGTAAGACTTTAAGACTATGTCAAATGTGGCAAATGTTTTCTGCAGTGGGTGTTCCACAAGAGTTTGAGCCCCAAATGCATGAAACCTACTGGCTTGAAGCCAATGACTCAAGGACCTTGAAGCTTCAGTAGGCTGCTGTTTCCACTGAAACTCAAACATCACTCTTCTCAGTTTAAATTCTTTTTTGCAGGGGGCAAGCCCCCCCCACGCCCCCAAACATAAATATACTAACTCATAGATCACCATATCTCAGAGAAAAGGGAATATTCCAAGAAATGGCCACCTCAAATTTAATATATGTAAATCTGTTTTTTCAGCCATTCAGTCACAGCATTTCAGGACTCTCTGAGTCCCAACATTTCTAACAGGAAGGAGGAGATAAAAAGCAAAATATAAAATAGTAACTTTCTGTACAGCCTACATGTTTAAAAGAATATCTCACTAATCTGGAATACATGTAATCGTGTATTCTTACAGGTCCCTGTGCAAGACATCATATGAAACAGCCACAATAAATCTTGCAGATTATATCAAATCAATCCACGGATCCTTTTGGACATAATTATTCTCATCTTGTATTTAGTAAAGAAGGAGTTTCTGTGGTGAAAGGTCACTCTCACTTTAGAAAAGATAATGTAACTGATATCTCCTACAGATTTACCTTCAGTTGGTCAACTAACATAAATTTCGACATTCTGAAGGTAAGCCACTCTACGTTGAAAACTGAAACAGAACTACATCGACTTCCAAGTACGCAAGTGCTGAGGTTGCTTCTCGGCACATGTAATATTACTCCAAAAAAATCCATAACCAACTTTCCCCCATATTGGACACTCCGCCCCTCACACCCTCAGCTAATTGTATATTCTGACTCTTAGACTGCACAATACCCAGGGAAAGGGAGTATTCCCCTACCTGGGGACTGTAGATCTTGCAGACCTGTTGACTATCTGTATAGTCGACCAAATATGGTCAGTTAAACAGATGTCGGCCAGACTCCAAGTCGACCAAACAAATGGAAATCCTTCTACCATCTTTCAATAGCTGACAATGGATTTCTCACATGATGCTCAATGGCTATAATTCAAAGGTGTGTCATTGCAGGGCTAATGAACTCAGCAGGAAATGTCTGCAGCCTGAAAAAGATGAACTCAACTGAAAGGGCTCTGGCAGCTTTCCAACACCTGTTATACTATAGTGATCTGACAATTGAAAGGTATACACAACACAACTAATCTTATCTTGGCATAAACACCTAAAAACAATACATAACTGAGTAACTATTTCCACAGAAACCAAACACACCATTCGTGCCATTTTCAGAAAAGAAATGCAACAAACATGAGTCGACCAGCAGTACAACACACAGATTCAACCTGTTTCACCATTGCACAATCTAAATGGTTACTCCTTCAAAAGTGTCGATGCATAAAATAGTTAAACAGACAGTACAATACTGATTAGATTACAAAACTGAATGTGACTGTATTTACATTGTTTTTATCCTGTCAGAGTTGAAGCCCAGGAAAAAATAAGAGCAATTCTCTTACTTCTCCAACATCTGGAGCGTTTCTACCCGGGCCTACACTGAAAATTGGCTTGTTCCAAGTCAGACTTTTCTGGTAAACAAATGTTAAATAAAATAAGTAAGTCTCTGGAAAGATCATGCCACTCTTCAATATTCCTAGCTCTACTTTAGCTTGGTTTACCTAACATGATATCATGCTGGGATGCAGTTTCATAGAAAAATAAGAATCAGAATGCTGACAAAATCTCTGTCTTGACAGTTTTAGCTAGGAAATAAATAATTCTTCCAAAGAAGTGACATTTCATGCAAGCAAAACAAAAATAGGAACACTTAAGAAAGGGTGACAATTCACTTTAATTGCTTACTAATTAATCCTTTTTTTGCAAACTATTCTTCTCCCATGTATTTGCATCACCAATTGGTAATTCCACTCTTCCACAGTTTTAATTTGTTTCCCTTCTCTAGCTGCCTGCCTTACAGGCATTCTCCCACAGAAAGTGCCATGTGGTTTTATTAAGTAGCCTACATGTGCAGTGTGACTGCCTTCTTGGACTGTCAGCCTACTGATTATTTCTGAAGAGCTCCTGAATTGGGAACAGTTCACAGTGTCTCACTATGCTTAACTCCAGTTTGTACATCTGCTGTAGCCTGACCACATTCCTACGCATCCACCCTCATTTCCTTTATAACTTACACAATTCAACACCCTCACAGAATGCAAATAAAATACAACACATTATTCCCTACACCAGCACTCTCTGCCCTGTACTCTGCTTCCTCTTCCTCAAATTAGCACATTTCTAATATCCAGTCCTTCTCTTTACCCGTAAGAATTACATCTCCATACAATTGTTTATCCATCTTGTTATTTAATGGCCTCCAGATCTATGCCATGCCCGATTACAAAAGCTGCCCTCACCACTCTGCTTATTGCTTTTACCTTAATGACAGTGCTGCTGTTCATCATCTTTAAGAGACACAATTCGAACTACCTTAGCAAAATCTCAGTCTAGAGTCAGGTCAACAAGTCACAAAAAAATACTTTGTGATCCACCATAATTTGTATCTCAACAGCCTGACAAATAATGGTATCCCTTTAACACAGCAATAGTTGTAAATTAGAATAACGCTTTAAACCACACTGACTAAAACCCATATCAAAATGGACCAAAACAGTACCTTTCTGCTTTGTCTGAAATTATTATAACTTTCCATTACAGGTGCTATAAACCCTAACAGTTGTCCCTCTCCAGATCTTATTACTCCATTTCTGCTTTCCATTCCAATTACCTTATAACAATTACCGCAACTACAAAGACACAAATTCACCTTCCTCTCAAGCATCCCACTTGGACCTCACTCAGTTTACTAATATTAACACATCTTCCCAGGAAAAGCAGTCCAACTGCCTCTCAAACCTGACAGCAAAACTCAAACTTAATAAATATATACTCTGTCACCTAAATGTCCACAACATAAGAAATAAACTGCACTGTCTAGACTCCTGCACCACTGAAAACCAGTCATATATTCTCATCATAACTGAAACCTTGTTCAAGGACCTTATCTGTCCTTCTGCATTTATACAGAATAACTTCCACATTTACCTCAATAATAGACCCGATCAAAATTAGGTGGGCTTTGTGAGTGTCCTGATTTTATTAAGGAAGAAACACACAACTTGGAAATAATAACAACATAAATGAAGACTCATTAAACTGCGCATTTGGCCTCCATCTTTATTAGCAATGATGCTAAGATACTTGCTGCTTTAGTTTATACCCCACCCGTTCAAGTACAAGGCTGTTTGAAATAACTATTCAAGACACCTTAAAACTTTGTAATAGAAATTATATAATGAAAATGGGAAGCTTTAACAGTGATCCTCAGGGACCCACAAAGTCAAAAGTTAACCATTTCCTCATTGAGTTTAACCTTATCCAACATATCTACCAGACCCACTAAACCAATGAAATAGTAACAGCAGCCTCTTACACTTAATTTTCACTAATATGCACAACAAATTTAATAAAATGAAATGTTTCTTAAATACTCTCAGTAATCCCCTCCTTACTCAGACTACTCTGTCATTTAAATCCCTCAAATCACGTCAAATGATAGTTACCACAAGATCTTTTCAAAAATCAAGATCTTGTGCAAGATTGACTAAATGTGTGGGACTGATCAGCTCTCTATCACTGCAGCAATTACAGTCATGCCTTAAATACAGAAAAATTCCTCATTAAACCAATAGTGTACAAGCATTTTCCACTGCAGACGAAATTACTTAAGGAGAAGCAATGTCCTGGATTATATTGGCCCTGATATTGCTTCTTAAAGCCAGAAATGAAGACGGGAAACAATGGAAACAGGCAACATGAAGAATTTTTCACTCATAAAAAATTGTGAAATAAAAATCAATGAAGCAAAACCATCATACATCAGGACAAAGCTAACTTTGGTGCCATCAAAACCTAAATAGTTCAAGAGAGTGTAGAGAGGTATATCATATTTTGATGATTAGAAATCCAGTAAATCACCACCAATGATGGATGCCCTCTCTCAAAGGAATTAAAAAAAATGCACTTGTGCTCCACCTACCCCCCACATTATCACTTAACAGGAATACCCATCACATCCACCATGCAGAGTCAAACCCAGTTCTTTTCCTCTTTGGAAACCTTTACCCATTCCATCTTATGGCAGTCAACTCCAGAAGAGTAAGTGAACTCCTTGAAAAGCTAAATAACCAAACTCACACTAACCGATATCATATTATCGTATCGCTCCTGATTCCTTTGCATTGCCGGTCATCCAAAAATCAAACCACTTGTACACATCTTCAACCTCTCTTTAACCACTGGCACAATTCCATCCTCAATTTAAACATTTCCTGATAATCTCCATCTCAGAGATATTATCTCCATCTGCAGCTAAACATTTTAGGGCAATGTTTCTCTTTTGTTCAATCACAAAAGTGTTTAAAAATCATTTACTGTCAACAATTTCAGCACATAAAAAATATGATTTTTTCCTGACACCCCACATTGTTTCAAAACTAGTCATAACACACTCTCTACAGTCTACACAATGAATGATAAAATGTTTTTGGCCATCCAGAAATTCTGGCTCATACTATGCTACTTAGGAAACCAGAAGATGTTAATTTCATCTCTAATATTTTATCTTGGTTCTCGCAATTATTTGTCCCACATAACTTTTCTTTTTTTTGTTCAAATAGTTTTTTTATTTTTTTTTTGTTTGTAAACAAATTATGATACAGTAAATGTAAATTGCAATTCAAAATAAAAGAAAATAGTTAATAACTATAACAATACGTACAATATTTACAGGTGGTCCAATGAAAAGGATTAACCAACAAAGTTATAAAGAAGAATAATCCCATAGAACAAATATAACCTTTACTGGCATATATTCACATAAGTCCATCTTAGTTTATGACATTTCAATTTCATGTAGAAGAAATTATATCCTTTTGTAATGTGTCTATAAGTATTAAGATTTTATTCCAAGGATTGTCTGTCCAACGTTTGGGAAAAATTCTTTCTTCTTTGACTTTTATTTCTTTTTGTGTAGATTCCTTTAATAGAGATATGAAGTCTTCATAACTTGGAGGGACTGTGGATTTCCATTTTCTTGTTATACATTTTCTGGCTACAGCCAGAATAGACCATAAAAGATATTGATCACTTTTACTCATAGTTACTGACTCATCTACATTCAGAAAAAATAAAGATTTTGTTAGAACAAATTTATCATTATAAATGGCTTGAAGAAATCTATTAATATCTTCCCAGAATTTTTTAATGCAATCATAAAACATATGTATCCAAGCTGCCTAAGTACATCTCCAGCATATGGGCTTTTGGATAGGGTCAAATTTGGCTATTTTATATGGTGTATAAAAGGCTCTATGTAGAAATTTCCATGTGAAGATTTTCCATATCTGAAAATTTGAAGTTAGCTTAACTGACAACAAAAGGTCATTTATACTTTCAGGTGATAGATTTATTGTCAAGCCCTTTGTTAAAATGTTCACAACATTTTGACCTATTTTGGTTTTATACACTATTAAAATTTTGTATAATTTAGATATAGAAATTTGTTTATTATGATTTCCATAAATCAATTCTTGCATATATTTTATGAATTTAGGTATAGTATTAAAGTTTGAATCATTAATAATTCTACATAAATCACTTGCATATTGTAATATTTTTTGGAGTTCTATTCTGTCTATTTCAAATATACTGAACTCATTTATTACTTGTTGGATGGTTAAACTACTGTGATTACTCAAACATTGAAACCAGTAAATAAAGTTGTTGGATTCCCAATTAATGAGAGTTTGATGTTTTAAATGGTATTAAGAGTTCGAACCATAATTTTATGTCCGGATTTGTAATTATAAATTTTCTAAATAGATTATAAATATTATTCAAATATGATAAATTAGTGGGCTTTGTTGTTTTATTTTGTAGGTTATTACATAGTAAAAAAAAAAAAATGTATCTTATAATTCCAAATCATATTTTTTTTTATTTTTTTGAGTACATGCCAAAAAGTTATATGTAAAATTTTCCATGCAGATGAATAATTTGGATTTACCAATTTAGTATAAGTTTAATGATGGAAGCTTTAATATATGTTTCTATGTCTGGAAATTTAATTCCTCCTAAGTCCCAGGGTCTAATATGATGTGAGAAAGCAATTCTATTTTTTTTTTACCAAAAAAAATCCATCAAGTTTCTTTTTGTATTTTTTATAACTTTTTTATCTGGTAAAATAGGGATTGCTAATGCTATATAGTTTATTTGTGGTAGTAATATCATTTTTATTAACTGTAACCTATCTTCCAATTTTAACATTAATTTATTCCAGCTATTGACTTGTTTTTGAATTAAATTTTGGATTTTATTATAATTTAAAGTCATGGTAGTATCTATGTTCTCAGATATAAGAATTCCTAGATATTCTAGTGAAGAAACCTTTTCTCCAATTATTTGATATTTATTCATATGTAAGTCATCTATTTTATTTAGAAGTATATGTTTTGATTTGGATTTATTGAAACAAAGACCTGAAATAGAAAAAAAATCTTCTACTTGTCTCTCTAATTCTTGTATGGATTCTTCATTTGGTTTTAAAGTCAGTAATATATCGTCAGCAAATAACATGATTTTAGAATTAAATTTATTGTAGAAGTTAATTCCTTCTATTTTTAGATCACTTCGTATTGCAGGCATAAAAAATTCTATCGCCAGGGCAAACAGTATGGGAGACATAGGGCAACCTTGCTTAGAGCCATTAGTTATTTTAAAAGCTTCTGAGGTAAATGGGCCTAATTTTATATAAGCCAGGTTATCTTTATATATATTCTGTATTAAATTTATAAGATATCTAATGTGATTATAAGAGCTTCTGAATTATCTCTGTTCAAAGCTTCTATAATGGTTAAAATTCTCTGAATATTGTCATATGTGTGTCTTCTAAATATAAAGCCTGTTTGGTCTTCATTTATGACTTGAGTTAGGGATTTCTTAATTCTATTTACTAAGATAGACATAAAGATTTTATAATCATTATTAAGCAGGAAGATAGGTCTATATGAGCTGCATTGGGATGGATTTTTTTATCTTTTTTTATAGGGGTAACTAGTGAATATTTCCAAGATGGTGGAGTAATAATTTGAGTTTGAATATCATTTAGCATATTATGAAGTAGAGAAATTGCTGAATTTGGAAGAATTTTATATAATTCCATTATTATTCCATCCATTCCTGGTGATTTGTTGTTTTTACTTACTTTAATAATATCTTTTATTTCTTTTATGGAGATATGCTTGTCCATTTCTACTTTTAATTGGTCAGGTAGTTTTTTTATTAAGGAATTATTACATTTCAGATCTGAAAATGAAATATTATTATCATTATTTCCATAATGCTTAGCATAATAGAACTTAAAAGCTTCAAGAATATCATTCACATCAGAGACCTTTTTTCCCTTTTCCTTCATGTATTATATTTATGATGTTATTTTCTAAATTCTGCTTTTAATTCTCATTGCTAGATTGTGTAAGTGTTTTGGAGAAGTTGAAATTGAGGCAAATTTTAGTTTTTCCAAAGCTAGATTTGTTTTATGAGTGAGGAATTCATTGTATTTTTTATTTAAATCTATAATTTCTTTTTTTCCTGAGAATCTACTACATCATAAGAACTTGTATTTATTTCTGTTATTCGTTTTTGTATGTTGTGTAATTCAGATTCCCATTCCTTTGTTTTATTTTTAAACCACCCTATAATCTTGCCATACAAAAAAGCCTTAAGTGTATCCCAAGTTATTATATTATTTGTATCTTTAATAGGATTTGTTTCTAGGAAATATTTGATTCCTGAATCTAGCCAAGGTTTAAACTCTTTTAATTTAAGGATGTAAGCTGGTATTCTAGTTACAATGTTTAGTCTTTTGAAATCAATTTGCACTTTAAGAATTAAGGCATTATAGTCTGAGAGAGGACATGGAATAATAGAAAATTTTGTTATCCTACTGTTTAAATCAGAGGAGATAAATATTTGATCTATTCTTGTTTGAGTCTTAAAGCGATAATCGCTATGTGTATAAATTAATGAGTTAGAATCTTTAAAATTAAATGTATCTATCAGATTTAAGCTTTCTAACCATCTCTTGAGATATTTACAACTTTCTTTTATTAGTTGTTTCAAAGTTATCTAGAATACAATTGAAATCTCCCCATTATTATCATACCTTTGTTTACTTTGTTAATTAATTCTATGTGTTTTTAAGACAATCCTATTCCAGGAGTCCAGTAAATATTTATTAAAGTCCAAATTCTATTTTGATATTTTATTATTACAATTGATATTAACCCTTTTTATCTTCGTGTTTGTAAATGATCTGTGGAATAACTACACTTATTTTCCATAAAATTATAACCCCTCTTGTTTTTGTATAGGGAGTGAGAAAGAATTAGATAGTCACTAGGTTTCCATGTAAAATTATCATCTATTTTAAAATGGGATTCTTGTATAAATATGATTTGTGCTTTTTGTAATTTCAAATATCTTAGAAAATTTTTTATAGGATTATTTAAACCATTAATATTTATAGATAATAAAATTGTGTCTGTCATTTTTATAAGTATTTATTTGTACTTTTAGATTGTTTGTTCTTGAAATTTTGTTTTACCTTGGAAATTAATGTGTTTTGAGTGTTAGATTTATCCTTTCTTTTAGAAGTTATTTTGAAATGAGTATATTTATTTCTATTTATGTTTAAAACAAATTTCAAATTGGACCACTGGAAAATGAAAAAGTTGAAAAACATTGCGTTAACATATTTTGAATAAACAATTAATGATTTTGCCATTCTAAATCCCAAACATGAAGTGTCTAGCACCTCAAATCTGTTTGGATTTAAAAGTTCAAACAGATTTACCCTCAATAATAATAGTTGCATTAATGAGGAAATGTTGCTTTAAATTGAGCTCCTCATTAAGAAATAAAAAAAAGAAAACTAAAACAGAGAACATAATACACTTATTATGTAAATAACATAAGTGTCTAGTCTGTAAAATTTTGTTCATTACAAATTAGATTAAAAAATGAGATATTATTTCCAATTGCAAACAATTTTAAATAAGACTTTTGTTAATTACTTTAACAATATATTAGATGTTTATTTATCATTAATATTATGAAATTTTTGCAAATTACCAATTGTAGATAATATATTAGCAAATGTCAGGTCATTAATGTTCATTAGTGGCATTTAACATTGTTATTAATAATAAAAAGAAGTAGAGTGAGTATGATAGATAGATATTGTTTAAAATAAAAATGATTTTTTTTACATATTTTTAGATCTATATGAGGTATCACATCAACATAGTAAAGTTAATTAATATATAGCTAACCAACCAAATAAGCTATTTACAGATAATAATATTCATTCATAAGATTTAATATAATAACAGTTAGAATTAAAGCAACATTTATAATGCTTTGCATAAAAGCATTTTCTCATTCTTCAGTTAATGTCAGTTTTATAACTCTGATAATTCCACAATCTAAAATTAATAAAATGTGTAAGAGGTTTCACTCTTAAGTTACTTGTATGTGGCCGTTTTGTAGTTCTGTTATTAGTAAGTTATTATTCATAAGATTTTCTCTATTAAGTTCAAGTTGAAGATCACACATATCGGAAATTGCCTTCTGCTTATCACAAATGTAGTGAGCATCTGGTAATTAGTAAAAGGTCTCATCTTATATGTTAAACTATAAAACAAAAAAGAAAAAGGTCAAAATTAGAATTATACGTGCAGGAGAAATCTACCTTAATAATGGTGCGATAGCATTCTTGTCCCATAACTAATCATTTGTAATAATCGTTATTTTATACAATAACAAGCATGATAAAGCAATCTTTACAATGTCAGTTAGATGTGTTCACAGAGCGCATGTATTATACTTTTACCAGACACTCACCTACTAAGACACAACAGTATTTAAATGATTCACTATCTTTCTTGTTATAATAGCGCTTTCTTCAAAGCAGATCTATATACTTGCAAGAGATATTAGCTGAGTTTGATAGTAAACCATAAAATTTTTAATAAAATTCAAAAGAATATTTATGAAACGTGAAAATAATTGAAGCAAACGCTTCCTTTACTGTAATCAAAACAGCAGTGTTAAGGAAAGAACTCTCATCTTGTGGCCAGTAACTTAAATTACATCTAAACACGCTAGGATGTATTATGAATGTGAACGGTGAACAACTTTTCAGACAAAAAAACTGAAAAAGCCGAGCAGAAGGCTCATGGAGACTGTCCACCCTCAGATAATATAATAATGTTCTGGATACATCCCAAAATGATCACGAGTGGTTCCATTTTATAATATTTTCATCAATATACTTTACATTAATTTAAATTAATAAATTCTAAATGTGTACCTCTAAGCAACATAGATGCATTCACCAAGAACAACAATATTTATTCAGGCAATGATAGCGCACTATTCTAGTAACCAAGTACTTGTATAGAGAAGAAACAGCAGTGTTAGAGGAAAACTCTACAATAGTGTGTATTTACACCCATCTTCTGGCCAGTAACTTAAATTACATCTATGTACAGTTAAATATATGTGAACAACTTTTCAGATAAGAAAACTAAAAATAACTGAGCAGAAGGCTCGTGGATGCTTATTTACTTTCAAATAATACAGTAATATACTGAATACATCTAAAATGCTCATGAGTGATTCTATTGTATAACATTTTTATCACTATACTCTACATCAAATTAAATCAATGAATTTTAAATGTGCACTTTTAAATAACATAAATGTAATTACTAAAAATGATAATATTTATTCAGGCATTGATAGCGCCTTAATTTATCAACTAAGTAGTTGTATAGAGAGAACCATTTAAAAAGACAGTTTATATTAAAAGCTTAGTGACAAAAAAAAGTCTAGTAAACTTCATTGGTTATTGTTTTCAAGTTATCAAAAAATAAATATATACTTCAGGGCTTTAGTAAATTATTAATTAGTACTAAAATTTAAGTATTATATTAAACTAAACAACTAAGGAAGAAAAGAAAAGAACTGGTTTATACTAGTGTACTAAAGAGTTTAGTTTTAACATATTATAATCATACCTTAGTTGATACTTTGAGAGAAATAGTATCATCAGAGTTCTTTTTGTCAGTCTTTTGTTTCTTTTTTCTCTACGCCACCAGATATTTTTGCCCTTTTTAAAGAAGATGAATTTATCCAGTCCATTTCTTCAGGTAGTGGAAGTATGTTATTATTCTTTATGAAAGATGTGGCTTCCTCTATGCTGTTGAATGTTCTCATGTCATTGTTATACTGGATTCTTATTTTGGCTGGATAAGAGAGCTGCGCTTTGATTTTGTGTTGTTTTAAAACTTTTACTAATGGCCATATTTTCTTCCTTATATCCAGAACTCTTGTTGAATAATCATTATCAAATCTTAATAATGACTGTTTATACATAACAGGACTTTTCCTCCATGCAGATCTCAGTATAAGCTCTTTGTCCATAAAAGAAAGAAATTTAACTACTATGGATCTTGGAGCTGATTTAGAAGAAGTAGAAAGTGTCTTAGCAATAGCTCTGTGTGCTCTTTCTATCCCATAAGATTTAGTCCAAGAACTTCAGGAAACCAAGAGTTCAAGAATGAGATAATGTTGTCACCTTTTCTCTGGAAGACCAAAAATCCTTATATTTGTTCTTCTTTCTCTATTCTCTATATCATCTACTTTATTTATTAACCAAGTGTTCTGTTGTAGCAGAAATTGAGTATGTAGTTCATCTTCTTTTAACCTCCCATCAACATAGTCTCAATGTCAGATATTTTTATTTGTTGCTGTTGTAAGATTTCTTTAAAACTTTTTTGGCAGTTATCCTTAAGACTTTCTAGATTTTCAGTAAATCTGTCCATTTTTAGCGATAAGTCCAGCAAAGTAGCAGATATCTGTTGCATCTCTTTTTTTATAATAGAGTCAGAATGTGAATTCTTGGAGTTACTCATCTTCAAACAGTTTGGAATGTCCTCTGTAGTATTTGACAGGAAAATTTCAGAATTATTTCTTCAAAATTGGTAGTTTTGTTATAAATTACTTCATCTTCAATATTTACCCAAATTTTTTTTAAATATATTAAGTTTTTCCTGTATTTTCTAGTATGAGTATGAAGAGCTCAAAATCAAGCTGCTTTCAGTTAGCCATTAGGCTCCGCCCCTCCCCACATAACTTTTCTGGTCAACACTGGTGATAGTGAAACTAAAAAGGGCATCTTCACTTCAGGAACCCATAGTATTCTGTCTTCCTGTATCTTTGTAAACAGATATCACACATTATATTGTGATTACTCTCAATGCTAATGACATCTGCCTATGCATTGGGTAAATCCACAGACAGCATTCAAAAACATTTAGGAAGGGAATTATCCCAACTATGCGGTGATCTCACAACTAACTTCCTTAAACGTAACACCAAAAACAGCCACTGTGCCACCTGGTACCAACCAAATATTACCAGAATCTAAGCTTCTTATCTTAGTAACTTCAGATAAACATCACATTGCTCATTTAGCACAACACATGTAACAAGGGCTTACCTTAGACCTCCCTTTGTTCTTTAAAGCCACCACTGAAATGATAATCAACAAGAAAAGTAAACAATTAAAAGTCTCTTACTTAACAGACTACCACCATGCCCCTCATGCAAAGAATGCCCTTGCAATCAGTGTATTTCTTATTCCATATCTGGGTTAAGCATTACCCCATTGTTACTCTAAATTTCTCCCAAAGCACTTACGAAATGTAAACAGTTATAACCAGTATGTGACATGTAATGCATATATCCTCCTAGGAGTGAGCACCATTTCATCTCTCTCTGTTAACAAAGCAGATTTGTTATCAAAGTATAACCTGTCTGGTTGTTTTGTGCATTCACTTTTGAACTGCGTGGTGAAAAATACTTGCTACTTTGAAAACTAAATCTCCCCATACAACCTCTGCACATAGGAAGAAGCAGCCAGACTTTACTAAAACCTGCATTCATCTTTGATACAGGTGAAATGAGTTTTAGTAAGATTATGCCAGGCAACTCGAGCCACTTGCCACAGATATTTAGGAAAATTATATCCTACAATAATTTCAGACAAAAGCTTATCACATACTTAAAAAGGACCAACTGCTGCACTTGTTTCACAGACATGAGATTGATACCCTGCCTACAGCATAAAGCTATCAGACTTTACATTGCTACAATAAGCAAAGCATAAAGAGTATACTAATAAACAATCCCTAATAATCAATATAAATAATCAAAGTTGTATGTATAAGTAAATATAGCTCATTTTTGATTTTTCACTAGACAATGTTCTATGCATATATTTTAAATGTCTTCAGGGATATTTCTGAGGTTCAGCTTTAAGTTCAGAACTTCTTAAGAATTTTGGGTACTTTTCTGTTAATGGGGCAACAGGCAAAATGTGCGGTAACACAATATGTATGGGGGAACCCCATAGCATTTACCTCATTGCCAAAATGGATGCAGGATTTGCTTTGATTTATTGAGTGGGAAAGCCACTTGTGGGAAAAATCTGACCAGGGGACTTTGCAGAAGGGTGGTGTAACTTTTCTGTTAAAGGGGTAGCAGTTGTTGGGAAACAGAAATGTTGCCGCGAAATATAGACGGAGAACTACCGTGACTGTTAGTCTAACTACATGTTGCCATTTTCACTTGATGTTCCTATTTTTCAAAGTGCTTTCTCCCCATTCTCACTTCACAGTTTTAATAGATGTTCATCTTTTTGGAAGGGCTTTGTCCCAATTGTCTGCGTGTGTTTTGGTTGACAGAAATGCATCAGATGATTACAATTGTTACAGTGATCCTTACAAATCAGGAGATGTTCGGCAAGAGGAGCACTTCTTTATTTTTTGACAAAATAACGTTTGTGATTTATACCATTTTTAGGAAGTAACAGGGATTCTTTCTAAAACTGTCTGTGTAAACAGCATTGACTTTGGATGAAATGAGTAACAGTCCCAGACAAAACCTGAAATGAGAACCACAATACAACAACAAAATAAGCAGTAGTGAGTCTTGATGAAAAATCAGTAGTACTCTGAGAACACAGACAAAATTAAAAGTAGAACACAGCAATCCAAAACGCAGTACTGACATTTGACCAATCATTAAGAGTTTTACAATGAAGACAAAAGTAAAACCCGAAAAAAAAAAAACAGCAGTGACTTCACATCAAGCACTAACTTCCGAGCAAAAAGCTGTAGTATTCTGACTACAAAGACAAATTTAAAACCAGGACACAACAATGAAATAATCATTACTGAAATGTCACTAAATCAATAGGACTGTCAGGACAAAGAAAAAGTTAAAAGTAGGGAAAACTAAGAAGCAGTGAGTTGACATCAACCACACATTTGCCTGCTGCCCCATTAACGGAAAAGTACTGAATTTTGTTTCAAAACTCATAATCTTGCTGATGTTTGAAAACTGGAGCCTTTTGTTCTTTTCCATGGAATCAGCAATTATACGTATGTGCCCTCCATCCAAGTGATAAAAATGTTTGCCTAAAAGCACATACAGGACAAAACAGATATAATTCTCACATCTACAGCTTGATCAAGACATTCCCTGCTTTTCATTTGATTTGGCTGTCTTCTCAACCATCGTGGCTGTTGTTTCGACACATAGCATCTACTGACTCATCTGCTTGGCAAATGCTTCACCTCAGTCCCAAATCTCTGAACCATTCAGACTGTGGAAAATATGTGAATTTCTCACAGTACTTTGTCTGCAAAATTATTGAAAACATTGCAGTGAGATGAAGACCCACTATCAGAAATTGTATCTTCAAAACTGAGAACAGATTCCATTTTCCAAATGTCTTGATCCTTTCAACTGTCCAGTATCAAAACTGTTAGACTTTGTCATTCACTTCTTAAAAGCCAGCCGTGCTTAATTTTCCATTAAAGATTACATTTCTGCAGTCTCACCATGTTTTGCCACAATTTTCATAAAATAACAAAAATCATTTGGTTAGGGATTTTCTTAAAGGTATTTTCACCTGATACTACCAAAAGGCATAATTCATTTTCCAGAGACTTCACTTCTATGTTGGAAAAACTGTCTTCATTTCTTTCTAGATCATCAAATTTTAGGGGCAAAGATTAAGAACCTTTCAGAGAAAGGTGTTCTCTTAGTTGTAGTGACATCAGTCCAGAAAATTTCTGAACTACAGACATTAAAGTAGAAGCCTCCCAATACAGTTTTCCGTAAAGAAAGGTTATTATTAAATGCTAACTCATCTTTTATGCTAAAACAGGAGCCAGTTGTCACCCTTAATTAATCAGTCGCTCAATTAAATCAATCTCTAGATATGTAACAAAATACAGACGAGTGGCTGTACCAGCAGAATTCAAGCTTTCACAAATGCTTTCACAAAAACAGACCAAATATTTCTTTTTTATTTTGTTCTGAATTTGTTAACCAGGATCAACCATTGATCCCATTAGAACCATTTCAGTCTCAGCACTGGGAGTTCCTTTTAAGAAAGGGAAAGGAGGTCAGTCTGTACACAAACTGTTTCTGTTGGTCTGGCTTATCATATTACATTTTTTAAGATTAATGTAACAAAACTCTTAATGTTATGTCTGCAGCATACTTGAGGAATGTCTCCATGCATGTCATTTAGAATCAACTATATGATGATGTACTATCACTCCAGTCATAGCAGATTATGTCAGGAGCTCAGTTTAGTGATAGGACATGTTTTAGTACAGCTATGTTACAGATCATTCTCTAGAGATCTACCTTTCATCTACCTTTCAAGTATATACTATTTGACCCTTCCAGAGAAAAGATAGTAAACCTTGTGTGAGATACTAATCATGACAGTAGATAAGGCCACTGTAACAATAAAGCTATTCAGCTTCATTTAAACTCTTTGTTTTTGTTGAGATTGTTGTGCGAGTTACAGTTTGTTCTTTATTACTGAATTTTTATTAGGTTGTTTGGTTATCTACATTACACAAAGGCACACTAAGACATCTGTCAATTACAAGCATACAACTCCCTATGAAGAAATTAGTCACTAAAGTCTGAAGAGTGAGCAAGTCTGTGCTGGTTATACATGAGAGCGATGACAACTTCATACCACCTACAGCAGCAGTGCCTTCCCTGATGTTCTGAGACAGGAACCATCCTTCACAGGGACGGAAACTGCTTTGGACAAAATGGTCAGACTAATGCAACACATATGGCAGTAAACCCACATGTTACCATTTACTTTTATACTGACCTCAGCTCAAAGATCATCTGTTTAGTAACTCAAGCTAATGTACGTTCTTCACACTGCTGTAAAGGTTGTGACAAACAGCTGCACAGACTTCTGCTTGCACACTTGTTTGCTAAAACCACATACCAGGGCTAGGAGAGCTAACTAAGTATTACTGCACCATATCTATGTATAGAAAGGCAACTGTATGAAAATATGTAAATGTATCCACACAGGTCATTATAGAAGCAGCTATATGGACTACTGCCTAGGTTAGTCCAATATCAAAGCTAGCTCTGTTCTTTTGCCTCCATCTATTGGTTTCTGGGTCTGTTCCTCCTGCTCACCTGGCTAGCTTTACTCAGGTTACTTTTCTCCAACCCTTACAGCCAATCTAGTTCCCAATCTGATTTCCTAAACTTACGTTTCCTCCTTCTCTCATACCCAACCACTAACTACAATTCCTCCTCTGTCCATTTATTCTCCTGCTCATGCCCATAACTTCTCCTTTCGTATCTCTCTTACATCATTTTTAGCTACAGTACTACTTCTCTGTCTGTAAATTATTACTAACCTCAAAAACACTCCAATTGGATCTTTTGGATCTGTTCTCTGCAGCCATCATGCTATAAATACATTAACTATTATTGCATTTTATTTTATTTTATTTTTCCTATTCAATAATTAGCCAATATATCTAATTTCTGTCTTGTTTTTTTGTGTTAAAATACTATGTTCATGTAAGAAATATTTTAAAATCATGTAAATAAACTCATGTACAGATGTTTTACCCTACAATTATATATGTGCATCATATGTAGCTTAAATGTGGAGCTTTACTCCCCAGGCCTCCACCGAAAATTAATTTTACCCAGTCAGACTTTTCCTGTTTAACAAAGACAAATAAATAATCAGCTGTATTAACTCCTACAAAAAGGGAAATATAAAGCGTTTGCGTAATAAAACGGTGACTGTATGAGCTTACTAATCCTCATTAGCAGCTGCTGATGCAAGGCACCTACATTGCAATTAAAATATCAAATGCAGATGTTTATATTACCTGTATTGCATACATGTAATCTGCAAACAGAATAGCATAAAACACCTGTAGCTAAGTTTCTTGTTATATATAAAGGCCAGATGAAATAGGTCTCTTTGGGTCTTACAGAACAATCTGTCTTTCTTACAAATGAATATACTGTTTTTATTAATTATCACAAACTTAGAATTGTAAAGCAAAGAACAGAAAATATGATGTGCACTTTCTAATGTAGTAAGAATAACTGTACACATCAGTGCATGAAACAGTGACAAAGAAAATGCAAATATACAAAATCCAGTTGAATGTTTTAACTAGTTTCACTTGAATTGACTTTGGAGGTGGAAATAGGGAAGGATGAAATAATCACAGGTTCTTAAGAAAAAGCTGATTTATTCTCTGTGTTAAACTTTCATTCACAGACATTTTCAAAAGTAATGGGTGCATACCATGAAGGAATCTAGTGATCTACATTTTGAAAATCAGAGGGTTTCATGTTTATATTCAGTGCAATCATTTAAGGGAGTAAATGAAATCATCTCACTTCACAGGATCATACGATCATAGGAAATATAAGGCAACTGAACTGGACTATTTTCAGCCTCCAATACCCAACCATAGGCTGTTACCCCTTCTGAAGAAGGGCAAAGAAGGTCACCCCTCGAATAAATCAATGTGAATCCATCCAATCCATCCATCCATCCACAATCCCCTTTTCCCATTTTTGCACATGGGGTCATGGTGCCACTTCAGCAGTGACAATCATATGGGTTTAATTTGAACGACTGTAAAGTGTAACTTTGTTTAACTTGTAAGAAAGCATGCTCCATTGGGTAATAAGTTTGTCTTTCCAGCATGTTCTTTTTATGTGCTGGTGGAGTTTTAAGTCCCTAGTTCTGGTATTAGTTGAGTTATTTGGCTTGCAAAGATACAGGAAAGCAAGGAAGATGCATTCCCTAATGGCATATAACACAAGGCACAGATCACGCTGCAATAACCTATAAGAAAGCAAGTATAGTGAGGTGCATCAATTCCTTCCTGGTAGCTGAGGGGCTTTAGGCCAACAATCTTCTTGGTTAGAAACCTCTCCAGCTGCTTAATACATCTAGAAAAGTACATCTTAAAAGAAGCACTGTACTCAATAATTAGTTTATTTAATATTTCATACAGAAGGATGATAACTTCTTTTAACCTAGGTGATATGTCTTTAGATATTAGTTGTGCTAAACAGAAGGATTTTCTAACTACTGTTACTACATGGTGGTCAAAAGAAAGAGAAAGGGAATTAATGACTCACGTTCCAAGGATTCCTAATTACATTACCACATTAAAGTGGAGTCGTACATTGAGGGATAGACTTGTTTACCAAACATGACTATATCACCTTTTTTCATTTAATTTGGGATCTTTTTCCATATACTGATTGTTTGCAAGGGTTAGTTCCTGCTATTAATGAATGGGTATCAAAAAGGGATTTGAAAAGAATACCTAGTTTGCAGTAATCTACAAATTTATTTAAAGAAAAGTCCTGATTTCCAGTCTGCATCTGCATCAAATTCTGCATAATGAAATTATGGCCTGTTCTTTAGGTGATTTTGATGTCGGGGGGGGGGGGGGGCTTGGTACTGAGTCCTGGGGCACTCCACTACTTACCTTCATTCTTTTCAAGGAAGTGCCTGTCATCTTGATAACAATGATTATTTATTTCATCCAGATTGCTATCCACTTCACCAAGTATAGATCTCCTTTTAAGGCACTTAGCTTATTACTGATGCCAGCATGGATATAATGTTGAATGCTTCCTCCAGATCCAGGTAAGTTGTGTGACCAGAATGACTGCTATGTGACCTTCTCAAAGAAGGTAACTGAACTGAGTAGAGGGGCTGTTCCTTCGACAAAGTTAAACTTATATAGGTCTAAAGCGAGAACGTTTTCAATATCATAACTTATGAAGTCTGATGTGATGCAATCCATGGCTTTACATATTATACTAATCAAGCTAATGGCTCTGTAGTTTTCTAAGTTCATAGTAGGGACATACTTGTGTAGGGGCATCACCACTGTAGTTTGTTATACTTCACAGACAGATTCTATAGCTAATCTTAGGTCAGACAATTTAAGGAGGGGCTCCAGAAGGGCATGTCTGACACTACATTTTTTGTCTTAGAGACCACCTTCAGTTTGCATTCCTTTGTGATATTTGGAGGTGCAATGGATTCAGAAATTTGTGGAATTAACATAGCTCTTTCAGGGAAATGTCTGCGCTAAATTTGTCTGCTCGTTTATTTGTTATGTCTGGTCAGTCTGAATGGCTGGGGCCATTCTGGTACCATTTTGGATAAATGCAGAGCACTGCTGGCTGTTATTTCTTAGTTTCCTAATTTAACTAAGGAGCAGATTTAAAGAAGTATACATGAAATTCTGCATAATGAAATTATGGGCTGTTCTTTGGAAAAATACTAGAATTAAAACCCTAGCTGATAGATATTGTACAAAGTAAAATGTTTTCCCCAATGCAGAGATGTAAAAGTATATGCAAGGTTAGAAATTAATAAGTAATGTGTAAAGTGCTTTCTCCAGTGCAGAAATATAACAGTATATACAAGGCTTAAACTGCAAAGTAACACACTGGTAATCTAAAAATACATGTGGAAAGTACATGTGTCCAGCACAGCAGCTAGCTATGAGACAGTTTTGCAGAAGAAAAATATTACTCTTAGCTTATTTGCAGCTAAATATGGTTTGGGGGCTTAACGTATTTAATAGTAAATGGCATCCTGTGTGACAATTATAGAGGCTTAGAATGTACTGTGTTACAGAAATAAAGAAGTTACTGACAGAACTGTGTATTGAAAGGAGACACTAACATTTCTAAAAGAAACAACAATGACTTCTAATGAAATACCCAGAAACATTTCAACAAGGAACAAAGTCAGACAAAGTCCACTACGACAAACACATAAGTCCCATTGGCCAACATCTTTTTATAGTCAGTTTTGACCAGCTCAGCAGTCCCAGTTTTGCTTCCTGGTTTCCTGGTGAAGTCAAGATATTGTTTCTGCATTTGCTTGGAGGTGTTTTCACCATCAATTCTTCTGAAGAGGGATTTTTCCAGCACTGACAACAGCCTGATCACCTGCTTTTCATTGTCAGCTGTGGTAAGCCTCTTTTTAATCATAACATGGATGCCATTAAGGACCTTAGTTTAAAATGCCCACACTCTGTAGATATTAATATATCATGATCCAGAAAGGGTCTGCAAGTTATTTAAAAAATGGTTTGATTTTGTAAATGTTGATATAAACTGTAAAACTGCCATTTTTGGTGATACAAAGTTTAACAAAGCATGTCTTTGTAAATGGATTACAGTTTATGTTTTTTTTTTTAATTTCTCCAAATCTTTTGGGTTTCTAATACTATGACAGTAGCCTGCCATTCGATACCCATGTAGCTAAAGTAGTTAGGAAGACCTTCTACATTGCCCACCTGAGACATCAGACCAATGATTGAGTACAATGCCCCATTCGAGATGTATCTGACCCAACACTTGCAGCAGCTGGAGGCCACAAAGTCACCAAAAGATAAAAGTCTAAAATCTGTCCTATGCTGCCCCACCCGCGAAGAACTCCAGCTCCTCTATTCTCACTACCCGCTGCTCAGAGGTGACCTTGCCTGACCTTACATGACATACATGACCCAGCCCCAGATTTGATATAGCTTCCTCAAAAAAAAAATCGATCGAGCAGAGCCACAAGGCGGGCGGGAGTAATACTCGACCACTTAATAGGACATGCTGGAAGTATGTGAGGCAGAGCACTCGCTAGCCTTGTTCAAAGAAATCTTGATGGATGGATGGGAGATGATATAGATACTCAGGGATTACCACTAAAGGGGTGGCGTAAAGCCAACAAAGATATATTAGCTAATAAATAGTATGAACCTATGAACCTATGACGGGAATGGACTCCATTCCTAAATCCAACTACAATTAAAGTTCATGAAATTAGTATTGTTTCAATCTTTGTCATTGCTCCTACTACTATTGGAACTGTCTGGGTATCTTTCTTCCACATTGCCCTCGTTTCTGCCTGCAGATCCTGATATTTTATGACTCTGTGTCTCTCTGTATGCAAGACACTATAGTCAGTGGGTGTGACGATTTCAATGATCAATGCTAATTTTGTCTTCTTTTCATGGACCAATCTGGTTTTCTAGCATCTGTCTTTTGAACTGTTGGTAATTTATTTTATTTTTATTTTATTTATTTATTTTACATTTGTTGACTGGGCTAGTCTAACTGGATACATGTACATTTTCAGTAGAGGCCCGGGGAGAAAAGCTCCAACACACATACAATATACAATATGGAATGTTTAAACAGTCAAAGCTTAAGACAGCTGTTGTTAATAAAAATACAATACTCACAGTGAGCATAACACAAGCAGTATAAGGTAATGGGTGATCCCATGTTATGTAAACTTCATCATTTTCTGTGATGCTTTGTGGCTCATGTTTCCAGTGTTTTTCAGCCACTTCAAAACCATAATGTTTGCACAATTCCCAGTGCAACAGTCTTATCACATTATTATGCCTTTCAGTATACAGTCCATCTGCCATTAATATGCCACAACCAGCAATGAGGTATGCGACTGTATCCATTTCAGTTTTGCAAAACCTACATTTGTCTGTTTCTCTCATATGTTCAATGGACTTTGTAAACCAACATGTACGCAGTCCACTATCTTGGGCCACCAATATTAACCTTTCATCTCTTGGTTAGAATTCACTTTAACCATTCCTGCATTCATTCCTGATCACCATGATGTTCTTCCAGAAGTTTTCTACACTTGGAACTATATTTATGCATTTTCCACATTTTTGTCTTCTCATCTGGTCCTTCACCTTATATTCTTTCTTTTGTTTTTCGGCACATTCAGTTGCTGCCTGAGTTTTGTCTACTTATGGTTTGATTTCCATTGCTACTTGACACTGATATGCTTCTGCTAGATTAAGCAGAGAAGTCATCATAGATTTATTCTCCTCATGTTTCAAAACTTTCACTACATTTGGGTCTTGTGAGGTCAGCAGATATGTGATGAGTCCCACGATTGCAGATCTATACACGTAATCAATTTCAAGGAGGCCCATCCTTCCTTCAGAACGGGGCATATATAATCTTGGTATGCACTGATTTTTATAAATCATTTGGTGAGCATGAAGCATTCTTCTTGTTTTCCTATCTAATCCATCCAACACATTTTGGGGTCAGTCAGTCACTCCAAAACTGTAAGTTAGTACAGGAAGAGCAAATTGGTTTATAGCTTGGACTTTGTTCCTAGAGGTCAACGCTGTTTTCAGAATTAATCTAAGTCTTCTAAAGTTTTCCTTACTAAGTTTTATTAACATTTGTTCATGCTTTATTGTTGAGCCTTTATCAATTCCCAAATATTTATACACTCCCTCTTGCTCAAGTTCTTTTACATCACATTCTTGTCCCAAACTGATGTGTTCCTGGTGCTGCAGTTTTCCTGCTTTAAAGATTGCTTTTGCACATTTATCAAGACCAAATGACATTCTTATATCATCTGAAGAGGTTTTGACAACTTACAGTTGTACTTTCAGTTCCCTCATCTGATGGGCTATATAGTTTTAAATCACTGACAAAGAGAAAATGAGAAGTCTTTACAATTTGCTGTTTTCTAGGAGCCAAATTATAGCCATGGCCTAAGCTGTTAAGTAGACAGCTTAATGGGTTAAGGGCAATCCCTGGGATAATAATATGTTCTTTATCATATCTTAAATGCAAAATGGTCTGCCACTGTTTCATGGTCACTGTAATGTAGTCAATCAGTGTAGGATGTATCTTATACATTTTTAAGCACTCTTTTATCCGTGAATGTGAGATACTATCAAATGCTTTTTTGTAGTCAATTCATGCCATACATAGATTATTCCCCTTTTTACAGTTCTCCACTATGACTGTTTAACAACAAATGATCCTTTGTTCTATATGACTTTCTTTTATTGTCCTTTTGTTCTACTGCCATAATTGAGTTTTCCTCTAAATGAATATAAACTCTGTTGGCATCAATACCAGTGTGTAGTTTTATACATCTCAGAAGGCAAGTTACAGGTCTATAGGTTTTAGGGTAGCTTGCAGGTTCACTCTTAAGTAGGAGCATTGTTTTTCCTGTTGTTAGCCAGGATAATGTCTGTTCAAGGTGCGCATATAAATAGTTCTTACTCATAGCAAAATCTTCGTGCAAAGATTGTAATACTTTTAACCAGAAGTTAGGTACTGCATCTGGGCCTGGGGTTTTCCAATTGGAGGATTTTCTTGACTTTATTTCAATCTCTGTGGATGTTACTTCATTCCATTTCACATCCTGTACCTTAAAACTTCTTATTCTTTCTTTTACTTCTTCTATCCATTTAGCATCTTTGTTATGTTCCATAGGATCTTCATAGATACTTCTCCAAAATGTATCTATTTCTTCTTTTTTTGGCAGTTTTTCAATTCCTTTTTCCTTGTTTCCCAATTCTCTATAAAACTTTTCTGGGTCATCAATAAATTGCTTATTTTGTACTTTTCCTTTATATTTATCTGTGTATCTTCTAAGTTTTTCCGCCTGTACTGAGATTTTTAGTTTATTTGCGATAGTGCATGATAGTTCCTGGTCTATTTTAATACTGCACATTTATTTTATTATGTCTATCTTTCTGACTATTTTTGTTGATCTATTCCCTCTTCTATGTTTTTTTAACAGTGACACTTCTTGTCTTAACTGCTTTATAGTTTTCTCTATTCGATACTTGCATGATAGTATTCAGTTTCTCCCCTTCCTTTCCCTCTCTATCCTGTGTTCTTGTGGTAGAATTTCATCAGTTATTATTTTAACTGCACAGTAATATATCCTGTTTACTTCTGTTATATCACATGGCTCTCTATGGACAGTCCTAATTACTGTTCATTTGTTTTATCAAACTTCTGACTTTTGGGGTTTTATTGACCTTCTGCTGTCTATTTCTTTCATTGACCTTAATATTTCTATCTATTGAATCAAGCTCTTCTCTTAGCTCATTTTCTTCTAACTGAGGGCACATTTTTCATTTTCCATTTCCTGTGGGCATTCTATAGGAAGTGCTGTAGCATCTTCCTGTGGCACATTCTCTTCAATTTCATCCTGTGCCATCCATTGCTCTGTCATATGGGAACTCACTGGCCTATCACTCCTCAACATTGACTGCATCAAAGTTTCCATAATGCCCTGGTTCTTTCTCTTGCTGTCCAGTTTCAAGTGAATGTTTATACTGATTTCCTGTGGAAGGCTCCAAAATATCTTCATATGGCATGTGATCAATTGCTTCCTGTTCCACTGGTTTCCCCTTAATCTGGATATCCATTGTTCTATCCTATTATGGTGCTTTCTTAATTAAATTTTCTACACTGAATCCTTCACTTAGCAGGTATTCCATAACCTCAATTTCTGTTTCTTTAACTTCTCCATTACTAATCTCCTTTTCTACTTTTCCTCGGTCTTCTTGTTTTTTTGTATTGTGAAGTTTTCCATGTCCGGATTTCTTTGCCTATATTTCTCTTCAAATATCTTTGGTGCTGCTCTGTTTGTATTGATTCGTTTTGCTTTCTCCTTTGCATAAATATTACACCATATTAAATCTCTTTTTCTTTCCCATGTATATATTTATACTTCAGGTGTCTCTTGATCTTCCTGCTTCTCCATAATTTGGGGATTTACTCCATCATGCTGTGATGTATCCTGTGTTAGACTTTCTACACCAATCCTTCACTTTGCAGACACTCCATAACTTCAACTTCTATTTTTTAACTTCTACTTTACTAATCTTTTTTTCTACATTTCCTCTTTGTGATGTTATTTTTTTTATTGTGAAATGTTCCATATCTGGATGCCTTTGCCTGTATGACTCTTCGAATATCTTTGGGGCTGCCTTCTTTATATTGATTAATTTGGCTTTCTCCTTTGCATAAATATTGCACCATATCAAATCTCTCTTTCCCATGTCCATATTTCTTTTTTATACTTTTCAAAAATCTCTAGGTTTTGTTGTTTATATTTTTGCACTTCCTTAGATGCTTCTTTTTCCAAACAGTTCAAAGTTTCTTGATCTATATACTGTTTTTCACAAATCTGTTGTATTAATGAATACAAATTTTTATTTGAAGCTTCTCACAGTTTTTCTTGTGGAAGTATTTTTCTTTCCTCTAATTTCTCTCTTAATCGTTTTGTATATCTTGTGTCTGGAAATTCTGGCCATTTTGCGTAATAGTAACAATACATAACATCTTTCTTAGCCTCGATAGTTCACTTCATCATTTTTATGGCTCTTCTTTGGCCTATCAGTTTTGTGATTTTTGTGGACTACTACTTCCATCTATAATGGGGAGGGAGCCTATCCTCCCCCTCAGAGTGGCTTGGTCCCACTGTAAGAATATTTCCATATTTTGAGAATTCTACACTGTCATCTTTTCCAGTCCTGTCACCAGTGTGCCTTTCAGGAATGGGCACTTTTTTATATCTTGGGTCTTGTGCACCCAGCTATCTTTTTTAATTGTTAACCTACTTCTGTCCATGATATATTCTATATAAGTACAGGCTATATATCAGTGTCGTCTTGGTGAGACTTTGCAAAAAACAGGGTCCACCATGCAAAGGTACTCATCAAGACTTGAGGATTAATTAAATTTCAGCAATAATACTCTCCTTTACTTGCGGACTTATTATCTCTCCATTCGGACTGCTATGGTCAGTATCTGTGTAGACATGAACTTTTAACTGGAGGTTGTATTATGTCTGGGGAAAAGTATCCCCAAATCTGTTTAAACTATCATAAAACTCATAAAACTGCCTAGTTCAGGTGATAAAACACAGTGTAAACAGGGTTTAGGTTATCTTTCAGGCTCTATATATCCAGTTAATAGATATGAAAATATTTTTCCAGTAATACCAGTCACAGGCCTTTTAAAGAAATTAGAAGAATTCATTGACGAGTTTAAAGGTCATACCTTCCACAGTACATATCAGGCATTTAAGTTATACACACAGGAATGGAATAAAATAAATGAGTTGTCAGAGGATGATAAAAGAAAACAAGCAAAAGTTCAGGCTTTACATATTGATTTGGGGGATACCCTAAAAGGTTTGATGGTATATTTAAAAATTCTAATGCTACAGTTGCACACGTGTTAAAAAGAGCATTTAACGCTCTGTATACTGTGGACTCGTTTTTCTCAAAAGGAAAAAGAATCAACACAAATAGGTCACAAAACGTGTCAGAATATAACTGACAAACCTGATGAGGTAAAAAACAAGTCTTCACACTTGTATAAAAATTTGGGAGAGCTGGAACAACAATTAAAAGAATACCAAGAAACTACAACAGTAAACTCAGACTCGGTAGACATTGTTACAGGTGCAGGGACAGGCACAGGAACAACGGGAACTCCTGCAGATATCTATCAGCAGTCTCACCTGTTACACACCATTCCACAGTGGATAACCTTTGAGGAATGGGTGGCATACACAGCAGGGTCAAATTGCACAGGTCCTTTACAAAAACAGTTAATACATTGTTTCTTTGGAACAAGTAAAGGGAGTCCCAGGGGACATAAAATGTATACATGAAGAAGGATCATGGACTTTAGATGAGGTGATGCAAAAGTTAATGAGAGGTCAAGAATGGAGATGACAGCAGAGACAGTCTAAGGGTGGCTTCAAATTGGGAGAACAGTCAGACAAAAAGGTTACATGTTTCTTTTGTAGAAAACTCAGGCATATAAAACAGGAATGTCCCCTCTATAAAAAGTAGAAAACAAACAGAAAGAAAAGGGCATATACGCCATGAAACCTGAAAAGAAATTGGGTAAACAGAAAAGGAAGGGAGGTAAAACAGGAAGAAGGACAAACCTTCTTCAGGAAGGCAAGGAGTAATTACAAACAGCAACAGTATGATGAGGACAGTAAGGTATGTCCAATGGAATATAACGACAATGTTCCTTATAATCCAAATCATGAGGAAAAGACAAGCTTTAAAACAAGAAATGGAGAGCTCTAAATATCCAACAGATGATGATGATTATGACAACGCTGTCACAGAAGATAGCATATGTCTCATTAAAGACATTTCATGTGCATATGATGAATCACAATAGGGGTGTGCCCCCCAAGTTACTTTCCTTGCAAATTTTAAGTGAGGAAAAGATGGTTAACCATTGGCCGACATGTGGGTGGAGGGGTCCCTATGAAAAGACGTCCTAATTGACCCTGGGGTGACTGTCTCTGTGATAAGTACATGTTTAAAAATTAATCCAACAAAGAAATCTTACATATCAGGATTTAATGGTAGTGTATGCATGGCAATAGGAAGTACTCCTGCCGAAATAAAGTTTCGAGCGGATAAGGCTACTTGTGGGGTCCAAGGTTCTTTGTTGTAAAAAAAAGTTCCAGAAAGGGGGACCATGGGACAATAATTAGCAAGGACCTTTGGAAGTAATGAAATAGATAGCACCTTTGGTCTAGGAGGTCATAAAAATGTTAGTACACAGAGATCAATGTAAATTAATTAAACAAGGAGGGCAGAAAAAGACAGAAAAATAAATATCTGTTTTACAGATCACACTTTACTGGTCTGACAGTCTAGGACAGAATAGAAAAAACACAGAAATGGAAACAAAACAAGACAGAAGAAGGGAAGATAAAGGAAAAGGCAAATGCTTTTTATTTGCATTCTCTATATTAGTCATTTTGTTATTATTCTCTATGTTAGTCATTTTGTTATTATTCTCTATATTAGTCATTGTGTTATTATTTTCTATATTAGTCATTGTGTTATTATTCTCTATATTAGTCATTGTGTCATTATTCTCTATATTAGTCATTTTGTTATTATTCTCTATATTAGTCATTTTGTTATTATTCTCTATATTAGTCATTTTGTTATTATTTTCTATATTAGTCATTTTGCTATTATTCTCTATATTAGTCATTTTGTTATTATTTTCTATATTAGTCATTTTGTTATTATTCTCTATATTAGTCATTTTGTTATTATTTTCTATATTAGTCATTTTGCTATTATTCTCTATATTAGTCATTTTGTTATTATTTTCTATATTAGTCATTTTGTTATTATTTTCTATATTAGTCATTTTGCTATTATTCTCTATATTAGTCATTTTGTTATTATTCACTATATTAGTCATTTTGCTATTATTCTCTATATTAGTCATTTTGTTATTATTCTCTATATTAGTCATTTTGTTATTATTTTCTATATTAGTCATTGTGCTATTATTCTCTATATTAGTCATTTTGTTATTATTTTCTGTGTTGGTCATTTTGTTTGGATTGAATTAACCACAGAGGACAATAAGGTTAGACAAAAGTGGGAAATGTTGCAAAGACAACAGGAGTGGACACCTGATTTTAATACATTTACCATAATGCAAATGGCATATGCAAAGGTAAATAATGGTTTGTAGGCTTAATGTATTTAACAGTAAATAGCATCCTATGTGACAATTATAGAGGCTTAGAATGTACTGTGTTACAGAAATAAAGCAGTTACTGACAGAACTGCGTATTGAAACGAGACACTAACATTTCTAAAAGAAACAACAAGGACTTCTCAGGAAATACCCAGATATTTCAACAAGGAACAAAGTCAAGCATATAGACCACAAAGATACTGAAAATGTGTTAAAATGGCTATGAAAAAGGTATATAAAGCATACTATTTTCTGTCTACAGGACATCTTGATCAAGTGTGCATTGATTATTACAAGGCATTTATAGGAAGCATGTGTTATTCAGCAAGCCAGATTATAGGAATTGAAATATCTTGAAAAAAGTGTTTGCTTGGTTATTATAATAAACAGTTTACTATGAATACAGTTGTAAAGTGTAAGTCTGTTGTTTGCTATTTTAACAATAGCAGGTTCCTTGCATGCCAAAAACACTATTGTGCTTTACAGAACTATTCCTTTTACCTTTCGGGAAACCTCCTTCAACAAATAGAAGCAATTACTGTTAATACAATTAAAAGCCATGTGCTATTCTTTATTATGAGGAGAAGAGGCAGGAAAAAAATAGTCATTTTGTGGATCAGAGTTAAAGCTTCTGAAAACAGAAATACTGAACAGATCCAGTCTATTCTAAAGCTGATGAGAAAATGAATTTAGAGAATATGTACTTTAATAAAATAAATGTGGACATGATTAATTTCATGGCCTAAAATATTGACAAAAAAGATTATTGTTATGCACTTTGTTATCTACCTCAAAAGTTAAGTAGTTTAAGTAGTCAATGTCTGATGGAAAATGTTATAGTAGTGTCTTGTAAGGCATGTTTATAATTTCCATAGACCAGCTACTTTAAAATGTAGCTTTTTTCATTATATTACTAATATACCACTATTTTATATAGGTTTAACAATTAGATTACCCCAAATATATGCAGGTTTGCCAACGTTCACCCACCATCCTCCCCACAGAATGTTGAGGCCACATTGGAAATATGACAGCAAATAAAATTTGGTGACCTTAAATTGGATTTAATGGCATTCTAAAGAGTCATTTTTGTTTTTATTCAAACCGCAACTATTTTAAGAATAAGTAATTTAACATACTCCCTTTGCATAACCCCAACATTTCCCAAAATTAGAGTATGCTCTTTTGCAATACCTTTACTGGATGGTTCTTGATGAAGAAGCCATTTATATAGTATAGTGTGAGGCACCAACTTGTAAATAAAAGTGGACTGGAAGAACTTACTAAAGTCTAGCAGCTATCTTTTATTAAATTCAACTAGAAATTGGTACATGTTTCAAGACTCCGCTATTCCTCTGTATATACAGAAGCAACAGATGAAGCCTGAACTGCCTGCTTGGCATGTTGAGTGACACATTGGAGAACGACATGGAAATGAACCAGGAAAATCAGCTTCCAGTTCTCCTGTGGCTGCTTGCCCAACTGAAGCACAATTACTAAGTCAGTATTTGAAGTAGAATGTTAATCTATGATCCAGATGTCAACAACAACTAACGCAGGATGTCACTGCTTAAAGTGCATTATCTTGGATAAAACATATAAAAAGTTAACGTTAAGTACATAACTAAGATACCATTTTTGTTCAACACACTCACTTGGCAAAAATGTTCCAAACACAATAATGGTTCAGAATTAACAAACAAGCAAACATATGCACATACAAGAATTTTCCACATGTAACACCTCTCTGCATTATATAATTATGATTGCCATTTAATCAGGACTTGGCAGTATATTGCAGAAGCATATAAACAGAAGATTATAGCTTACTTAAAGAGTTCCCAACTTTCAGTAGTGGAAATATCTGGCAAACCTGGCAAAGTCTAAAGTGAAATGTAGCTCTTTAGTTGTTAAACATATGCAAAAGCAAAACTACAGCTTAATATTCTTTGACCTACTCTGGGATTTATTACATGCAATGCCCAGGATACCTGTATTATTATTACTTTTTTTGAATAAATACAAAAGGATGAAATACATGTGGCCCTTCAGGAGTATAACATTAGATGGGAAGCAGAAATTATCTGCCATTAAATGAAAGAATGTCCTGTACTGATTTTTCCTATTCTACTTTCAATGGCATACCATTGCAATTTTGTCATGTAAAGTAGGTAAACCAGACTGGAATAAAATGTTTAGCTTTGCACAGCAGATCAGTAGCCATTTTGATGTCACAGCCTTAGATAAGCATCATCACAACTTTTTATTATGATAGTTTAGGCAGCATGACAAACAGTCCACAATCAGTGGTTTGTAGGAACTGCTAGAACTATTGTTTTTCTTGATGTCTGGGCTATGGGACATATAGACATAGATCTTTTATTTGATAGATGTAGTTACTAAGTTATGCACGCATGTAATGGCCAAATAAAAATATATTTTTGTGCAAAGAATATAATATAAAGATATGAAATCAGAAATGTATTACAAGAGCATATAATTCAGACTGCATCTTGTTATACTGCTGTGATTTTGGGAGTAATATAGCATTTTTATATTTCAGGGCAGGTTTATAATAAATCATTCCTAAAGTTTGTATCCGCGGTGGTGCAGCGGTAGCATTGTTGCCTCATAGCAAGAGGTTCTTTTGTTCGATTCTTGGCTGGAGTGCGGGGAGTGCCTTCTGTGTGGAGTCTGCATGTCCTCCCCATGGTTGAGTGGGTGTTTGAAAGACATGCATAAATGGGCGTGCCTTCGTTGAAGGTTGAACGTTGAGCTGGCACCTCGGTGTTTGTGAAAATCTACTGCCAATCATTAGCGGACCGGAGTTCCACTGTGGTGACCCCTAACCAGGAAAAGCCGAAAGACAACAACATTCCTAAAGTTTGTGGAAAGTGATTTGCATAGTGTGTCGATATTTAAAAAGAATTGTAGGGTATTTTGAGGTTGAATGTACTGGGGTCATCAATTTACAGGGTAGCCAAGACCACTGTCTTGGACTTTGTTAATGGAGAAATGAAATCAGCAAATTAAATAATTCACAGTATAAATTTTATATTATAAATCATTAGGCTCAATCTGTACACCATTATACAAGGAGTTTCTTATCTGTGGATAAGGAAAAGCAGTTTTGAATCAAAATGCCCCAACTGGTAATCCTAATAAATGCAACTTACTATCAAAATAGGTGACTTATGGAGGTCACTTGCTAGCTTTGAGTAGCAAAAGATTCATTTATTTAGAATCTTGTGTCAAAGAGTTCATGTAACTAAACTGCTATACATTGCTTGCTTCATCCACCTGACTGTCATTCAAAATTAATCTGTGATGATAATTTTCTTACATGTACCTGACATTGAACAAAGAGTATCCAAAAGTGTTTGCCATTTGTAAAAAATACATAGTCTTAGTTCATTTTTCCTGTCAAAGACAGCTTGACTCTGATAGGGAAACAAATGAAGTACTGAATTATGTGGTATGTGGCAACATTACTAATAATTATTGCTGGTATCATTCATAGCAATTATATAACTGCTACAAAATTCTACTATACAGCGCAATATTTTTTTCAAATGCTGGTATGTGTTTTTCATTTTTTTAAACAGTTTTTTATTGATATTTCATTTGTGTCGTCATGTAATTATAAAATACTGAATATACCAATCGATAACAGTCTCCTGAGTGTTACAATCACACGTTCTCTCTCCCATTGTTCAGGAACACCTTGTCTCTACTGGTGCCTGTACATTGGACACCTAATGATAGTCATGCTAAAATGAAATAATCACACTCAAATTATTTTCAATCTGGTGTTACTATACCAACAAAATTACAGAATATATAATCAAACTGTGAGTGACTTTAATAAACTAATTTAGTGCTAAAACAACAGAGAACAATATATTAAGAACCAGAACAATAGAACAAAGTCCCATCTTTGGTGGACGTTACAACTCCCAGTACAATAAACAAAGCACAGAACTGACTCAGTCTGTAAAACATGTCCTTACAATCTAATTCATACTTTCCTCTTTATGTAAACTGTAGGTTTCTTGAGTCCTTATTCTATCTTTATGCATTAGCTGAGGTAACCATATATTTACTTACTGATTCCAGGATTCTTTCTTTTCCATATGTTCTTCCTTATGATATAATTCACCCATCAGCTGCACTATATTTTATTTTATTTTATTTGCCATCTGTTAATCAAGGTAGAACACTGATCCATTTGGACTGTCTTCATGCCATTCCTGGAGCAAATATAACACAGTATAACTATATAACATAGAAGTGTACTGAGCCGGATGTGAAGATTACAAACGTTATGCATGAAGTTTATATCAATGTGAAAAGAATACAGTGGCTAGAAAGGGGGATTAGCCATGAACGTGTGAACACGGTTGTTATTAAAAATCATTTATAACATTTATTGTACACGTATCTATGAGATAAAGAAGATAAGAAGGGAAAGATGGAAGAGTAGGGAGGAGAAAAAGTAGTGGAAACGGAGGGAAGGAAATATGGGCGCGAAAATGAAATGGGAAAGAAAGAATGAAGAGGTTGGGAAAAAGCAGGACAGTGAGATATCACTGAAGGAAGGAAAATAATATCTCCTGGAGAATCAAGTTACTCAACCAGTGGTGCTACGTCAGTTTTACATATCCTAGTTAGTGCTTTTTTGCAAGTGATGTAATAACATTTAAAAAAATTCTGCCATTCTTAGTTGAGTGCATTTGTCTTTCATGCCACAACAGGAATAAGTAGTGTCCCTAGGATTCATAAACACTTAACCCTAAGTGCACGACCAGTGTCCATCATTCTGAGTGAACAGGCAACACAAGCATAACTCACAGCTTCTTCCTCCTAATTTTAGTTTTCCTATAGATTTTCTTGTAGCTTTAAATACTGAGGAGGATTCATAAAGGTTACCACAGAGTGTAAACTATGTGTACACTTAGTATAATCTTTCCGAGTGACTAGAAAGCACAAACAATGTGTTAGGGACGTTCTTAAATACAGATCGTGTACATTTAGTGTACACATAGTGTAGGTGTTATTGAATCTAGCTCTGTGTAAGGAGCACCTATCTAGCAAGCATTTCTTTCACTGACCTCTTTTAAATGTATTTAATTGAGACCAGATAACAATATGCATCTCCATGTGAGTAGTGCATGATGTCCTCTACTATATGAATCAATATGTTCTCTGTATATAATCTTGTAAATTTTCATGAAGTGTATTATTATTTATCTATGTATGTGATTTTGTGGAGCTTTCTCCCTGGGCCTACACTGAAAATGGGCTCATTCCAGGCCCAGTGTACTTTCCTGGTCAACAAATGCAATACATAAATAAATAAATAATGGGGAGGGATTGCCAGACGGGGGTGCTAAGGAGGAGAAGACTTGCTTGGTATGCTAAAGGTGTTCAGCTAGGAGACTTCGGTGTTGTTGGGAATCATGGAGATAACTAGACGGGAGTGATTCAGAAGAATAACCTGATGAAGTGTTGTTAGACTTCTGTGTTAACTTTGGATTTGCCCATGTTTATATATATGATTACTGGTTGCCAAGCAGAAATGTGTGACATTAGTGATTTATAAGGTAATCTGTAAAATGCATCATTAACAGACTAGATTTTTTCTGCATTGTTTATATTTCTAAGATGTTCCTTCATTTTAACTGAAAAAGACTTCTTTGTTTCACCTATATAAAATGAATAACAAATACATCTAATAGCATAAATTACAACCTCTGTGATGCTAGTAAAACTAGCCTTAATGTCTAACTTAATGTGATTTACTTTTTCAAAAACTACATTGCACAAAAGGACACATACTACAACTAACACATGTAACTGTGCCCTTGAACCCAGTTTCAACAACTATTTGAATAGTAGGCAATGAAAAATAACTGCAACACAAAAACATTACCAATATTTTTCCTTTGGTAAATGAAATTAAAGGGACCCTAAACACTAACTTGTTCATAGTAAAATAATTTGCTAAAATATTCCAATTATTTTTGACACTGCAAACAATCACATTAGATAATGCATTAAATTGAGAAACAAAATAAACCTGTCTTCTATTGCAATCAAGGTTCCCTGTATTTGCACCACAAGATTGTCGCAAATTAGTTCCTTACATTAAATTAGAGCATGGCATAGTAGAAACCTGACAAAAAAACTCATAAACCTCACTACTATGATAACCTCTACACAAAAACATTGTAGTTAATTTAAAACATTCTTCCAAAAAAAATCAGAAAGGGTCTTTTCCTAAAGAATTCACTTTTAGGGAGAGAAGATATAAGATGATAAGGATGAAAGTTAGATCCATTTAAATAGTCCAAAGAGGAGACAGATTTACAAAACATCTTAGAAGAAATCAAATGATCAGGAATACTACAAATGGTAAAATCCAAGTAGTGAACAAATGACACATAAGAAAAAGGTGTAAAAGTGTAAAAGATAAACCAAACTTATTATTCCCCAATTTATCCAGAAATACTTTAGAATAAGTCATATCACCTTTAAAAATAAAAATTAAATCATCAATATAATTAAAATAACAAACATGCTGAAAACACTGAGTATAAATAGCATTCATTCTCAAAAAGCCCCATAAGTAAATAAGTATATGCAGGGCAAAGGGAACTCCTGTAGCTGACCCTTTAAGATGGTGAAACAAAATTTCACCAAATACAAAATAATTACTATTTAAACAAAAATATATTAATTCATATAAAAAATGCTTTGTTGGGGAACCCTTTAAAAATACAGAACTACCTCAATACCAAACCTACATTCAATACTGCTATACAGAAACATCCACTGCAAGCCAATACATATCTGTTTCCCACATGATATCAATTGCTTTTTGCAAAAGATGTATAGTATCCCTAACATACAAAGGCAGTTTGATAGCCTCATTCAAGTGGGCAGTAGCCATCTGGCCTACATTCTCAAATACAGTGCCAATACCAGAAATAATAGGCCTGCTAGTCAGGTCACTCAAACTTTTATGTATTTTCGGCTAATAGTCAAATGAAGCCAGCCTAGATTGTCTATTAAACAGATTAATTTCTACATCCTTTCATTTACAGAAACCAAATCTGATGCCCTTATCTAATAATTCTGATAACTCATGTAACATTGAATTATACTGAACTAAACCTTCAGGTCAGGTTGGTATGTGGTAGGTAGTACCATTAATGTGGTCCATACACAGCTTATAATACTGTTTAACATTCAACATTATCACTTTTCTCCCTTTATCAGCTTGTTGTTTTATTATATCCTTATTACCATCCATTTATTTTAAGAACCGTTGTTCAGTAGTTAAATGAAGATCTACCTTATGTTATTCAAATTACTCAATAAGTAACTTAATATCACTGTTAAAGGCAGAGGAAAAATCTTTTATGCTATCTTTTACAAAAAGGGGTATAAAATTACTATGAACTTAAATATTTTTAAGTCAAAAGGACAAGTCTCTAAAGAATCATCAAAACATGAATAAAAAGAATCCTCATCACAAGAATCCAGAGAAGAATCCATAACATTGTCAGCAAGAACCACATTGCAATTTTCTACATAATGTGAAACTTTCCTCTCTACATTTATAATTTGAGGTAAAACAGTACAAACTAAGTCCCAAATTTAAAACTGAAAGTTCTATTTCCAATAATGAAATAGTGTAAATATTTACCACATTAGTATCACGATTTTCACAATCTGAAAAAGTGGAATCTAATGGAAGTTTGACATAGTCAACAATGTGAGAAAACAAAACTTTCTTATCTCTGATTACACTTGTTCTGCTGGCAAGATACCACTCCTTACCTTGTTGTTTATATCTTCTTTTTTTACCATAGGAATGAAAGTTAACATTCCACCTTCCAGAGTCATGCTGTTGCCATCCATAATGATTTCCCTCATTCTTGTTTGAGACTGGCTTGCTAGTAGTGGCCTTAACCTGATGTGAAGAACCCCAAGATGAAGAAGACATCATGGATGATGAAGCCATGCTACCATCTCCAAGCCAATCACCTAACATACTACTCTTCCTTCTACTGGTCCCTGTATCCTTCTTCCAGACAAAGGTAACATTTTCAAAATAGTCCCAGGAATCACAATCCAACTTATTTTTCTTTCATTCCACCAACTACTTCTCCAAAGTCTTTTATTTTTAAATTAAGCAATTGCATATTGCTATAAAAAACAGCTGCATGTACAATATCTTTAAGTCGTGCATGAGCAGTCATAATTTTAGCTGCTATCTTAGCCCATTTGATACCCTTTCTAATGCAGACTGATGAGCCACCTCAATCCATCTAAATGATAGCCTTTTCTCCTCTGGGTCACTCAAATCAATAGGGGCCAAAGGTGTTTTAAAACTATGAAAAAACCACATGGCGTTAACCTCAATATATTTTCTTAAAGTGACTAGATTAGCATGTATCATAGTTTCTATTAACAAATTCTTCTCCAAATTTTTAAACAGCTCACTATGTTCATGTGATAAGTTTAGGTTTTTAGTAGGTACAAAAGAATAACAAAATATCAGCATGTCGTACTTCCCAAAGTTCAGGAAATTCACTGAGAAAATCCAAAGAGGCACCTCCATGTTCACTACCACAGTCATTGCCATAATCAACATTTTCTGCAAATTCTTCCATGCTATAATGCAAGTTGACTGAATTGCCTCTCAAAGCTCTGGGTGTCTAGTTAAAGGTGGAACCCTCACTACTTGACATTATATAAAACAATTAGAAAGAACAAAAACAAAAAAGCTGCTTAAGCTGAAACAAACTATAAATTAAAACATTACCCTAATAGAAATGGCTTCTAGTCAAATACAAAACTGAGTTCTGACAAATATTTATTCAATAAAATATTCAAAAGGCCTCAAGAAGAAACAAACATTTTTTTTTTTTAATTTTGTATCAAGAGGCTTAATTTTTTTCATCCTTTTCCCCATAACAGCTTTAGAAAAAATACTTTTGGCACTTTGTGTTCCTACAACCCTCCACATCTAATTTTCTGGTATGGTGAGGCTTGCCATCCCATAAAGGAATTAAGGAAACCTCTATCCTTATAACTCTCCCATGCAGACAGACCAGCTACTAATTATTCTAATTCTTGCATAACTCCTTTGTTTGATAGAGAAGAGGGATGGACACTCTGCAACCTCAATGATTCATATGGTATCGGTCCTCTGGCCTCTAGCAGTCCCCTCAACTGATAACTTCATTTGGGAGCATGTTAGAAGAGCATCATAATGACTACAGTACTTCCTTCCATGCAATGGCTTTTTGGTAAACATAATCACACTTGTTCATGTCCCTTCTTATTGTATGTGCATGTGAATGTTCAAGTGTGCACTTCTGTTATGTAGGTGCTGGTGTCACTATGGATCCCCCAGAAACACACACACACACACACACACACACACACACACACACACACACACACACACACACACACACACACACACACACACACACACACACACACACACACACACACACACACACACACACATACATGTGTCCCACACACTGTTGTGCATATGCATAACATATACTATCTATGGGCAATCTGAAGCATTACTAATTCACCTACAACATATCATTCGTATGTGGGAGGTTAACTGGATCATGCAGTTAAAAGCCATTCAAACCCCTGGAGGACATATAGCCTTTGCACAGAATGTACCCTAGACATGAAGAAAACTTCAGAAAGTACATTTGTGTAAGCTTACCATAACAGTACATGCTCAAATGATCACTTCTGCAGTAGTCTTAGCTATATAAGTTATATCCTGCCAAAGATATAACAGCCAGACAGCTTCTACAGCTTCAGGGCACCTTCCACATGCCGAAACTGTCAGGAGCTTGAGCTGAGCTGACTAAAAGACAAGTTTGGGTGTGAAGCCCTTCAGAGCTTTCCTGTCAGCAGAGAAAGGGAGGGTGAGCCCTGAAAGAACAAAGCTATGAACAACAAAAAATACATTTCCATGTCCTATATAAAAAGCACACCAAAGTCAAGGGAGATGGAAGAACAAAATAGTTACAGCAGCAGTGATCATTCAAACATCTACTGCTACAGTATGTTTACTTAAACAACTGTACTATGTTCATCATATTGATCACTGCTGCAGTAGCCTAAGCTATATGAGTAAAGTTCCCTAGCTAACTATATTTTGGAGGTGAAAGGAGAAAAGTCCAGGACCCCATGGAGAATGGCCATAGCAAAGCATGGTCGGGACCTAGTGACAGAATCAAGCTTATAGTGCTTTGCAAAAGTATGTACAGGGGACCAAGTAGCACCTTCTAGAATACTTCATGAATCCAACCTTTAAAAAAAAAAAACTCTAGATGAAACCAAGGCCTTGTAGAGGGAGCTTTTACCCTGCCAGGAATAATTTTGTTATGGTAAGTATAGCAAAAGGTAATAGCCTTACACAACCATTTGGAAATAGTTTTGACATAGGTTGCCCCTTCTTCTTCTAACCTTCACAAGAAATGAACAATTGATCTGAAAATCTGAAAGATTTAGTTCTGTCAAGATAGCATTTGAGTTGTCTGTGGACATCCAAGGTATGAGGAACCCTTTCTCCATTATTTTTAGGTTCAGGAAAGAAAAGACAGGGAGACAGATTGGCTTAAAAAAAACTTGAATACTACCTCAGACATAATAAAAGGACTGGTTCTCAAAGAAACCCTGTCCCTATGGAAAATGAGATAGGGATGACTCACCATAAGACCTTGCAACTTAGACACCCTTCTTGTAGAGGACAGAGCAATCAGTAAAACTGTTTTCCACATTAAGAACCTCAAGTCAGCCAGGTTAGGTGGTTAAAATGGAGCAAGCATTAGATTCTCTAACACAAAAGACCCCAAGGAGGGGCCAACAATTTTCTTGGAGGCTTCTTATACAAAATCCCCTTTCAAAAACATTTTGACATGAGACTGCATTGAAAGAGGAGGAACCACAAGCAAATATTCTGAAATGGCCAACAAATCAACCTTTAAAGAAGATTAAGGAAGGCCATAGAATAGTACCTCACACAAATATTCTAAAACTAGAGGACAACAACCCCTGAATGGGAGCTGGTTATGTTGTTGGCACCAATTCTAAAGCCTTTTCCATTTGCTAATATATGATTTTCTAATAACTGGCTCTCTTGCCTCCATTAGTACCTGCTACATGTCCCCAGTAAACAGGTACTTAAAAGGAATTAAGGCCCTATCATCCAGGCAGTCACAGGTTCACAGGCTGGTACTAGGCTATCAGCCCTAGGGCCTATACAAGCCTAGCCATAACAATTCCCTGGATAATTCTTCCCACAATATTTACTTCCCTGGATCCCTGTCTAGCAGGGTGACTGACATGATCCCTGGGGTGAATTTCCTATCTCCCATCCAATCATCAAGGTTCCTTTTGAAGAGGGCCAAGGAGGTGCTCTGCTTGACATGTATTGGCAGTCTATTCCAGAGTATGGAGAGTCTCTGGGTCAGGAACCTATCCCTCCAGCATGTTTTGTTCATTGTGATGACAAAGTTTAGATCCCTGGAGCGTGTGGCTCTGTGGGATTGGGATTTCTTTAAGTGGAGCATGTCCAACAGCTGAGGGTTTGACATGGCCTTGTATGTTAAGCAGAGCCCGGCTCTGAGTAGATGATGTGCCACAGAGTATAGCTGGATTTTTTTTTAGATGGTCAGCATACGGCATCTACTTTAGGTCTGTGATTCTTTTAGTGAGGTATTTCTGAGGCCTTTCCAGCTGTTGCAGATGCCTTGTGAGGTACATACCAAATGGGGCGTTGTACTCTATAATGGGTCTAATGAGGGATGAGTACAGTGGGACAATGACCTCCTTTTTTCTGGATGAAAAGCCCTTAGTGATGAGGTCTGCCACATAGAAGGGTTTCCTGACTGTTGTGGTGATGTGGTTATCAAAGCTGAGACCACTGTCCACCTGTGTCCCTAAGTCTCTCATCACACTTTTGGTGTTTAGTGTACTGCCACCTATGTGGTAATTCATGGGTACATGTTTTTTCCCAAAGGGGTTACTATACATTTCTTGGCCTTAGCTTGAGCCCATGGCTCTGGCACCAAGCATCAGTCAGTTGAAGTTGATTGAGGTTGGGGTGTTTCAAACACCCCTGTCTTGTGTTAGTAGATCCAGTCTGTGAGGAAGCTTGTGGCACTTGACCCTGGCCATTTCTAAAAAGAAGGGAGACTCACGGTTGCCTGGACCAGAAAGGAGTCACCACAATGATTCTGGGGGATTCTTTCTGAATCTTCAGAAGTACCCTGAATATTAGTGGAAAGGATGGAAAAGCATACAGAAACATTCCTGTGCAAAAAAAGAAAAGAAACGAAAAGGCATCTGTCTTCCAGGCCTTCTTGCATGGAGTTCTGGAACAGAATCTTGCTTGTTGATTGTTCAGACAAGAGCTAAAGAGGTCACTTGAGGGACTTCAATCTAGTTTCCATCATGAGGGTTTGCCTTGGTCCTGCTCAGCATGTTTGCTACAAAGTTTTGCCCTGACAGAATGTAGGATGCCTGTAGAGTGAGATTGTACTGTGAAGCTATATTCCAGACTAACTTGGCTAGTCTGCAAATGAGTAAGACCTGGTTACCCCTTGCTTGTTGATATACCAGCTGACTGTAGTATCGTCTGTAACCACTTGAAGAGTTCCCAAGGAACAAAGATGGCTCAGAGAGTTAAGTGCCTTGATTAGGGCAAGCATCCCCTTGATATGTAGGTGCTTGCATGTGTCTTTGGTGTCCCACACCGTCTGCACTTATATCCCTCCCGAAACTGCTCCCCAAACAAAGTCCAAGGTGTCTGTGGTGACTAACTGCTTTAGAGCAGGGTGGGAAAGGGGGATACCAGAATTTAAGGATATCTGTTGTCTACACTAAATGATTTCTCTGCTGACAAGTCCCAGCACTGGGATTTGAAAAGATAAAGAGTGTTGATAGTGGAACCAAAGAGATTGCAGATGCTACTGTATCTTTGTCTTGGAATATCATGCAAATCATCCATGCCATGAGACCCAAAATTCTGAGGTATTCTCTCACAGTAACCGAAGTCTGAGTGGAAAACCTTAAGAATAGATCTAAATATAGATCTATTTTTTCCTTTGGAAGAAAAGCTCTTTGAACTGAGGTGTCTAGTTGACATCACAGGAACACTATCCCATGTGAAGGAGTCAAGAAAGACTTTTGAATGTTCTCTTAGAATCTCAGCTTGTGTAAGAGATCTCTCACCCAAGGCAGAGAGATTACTGACACCTTGAAAAAGACACTGCAAAGATAAGCAAGTCATCTAAATATGGAAAAATGTGGATACCCTGTAGCCTGCATTGAGCTATAACTGGAGCTAGACACTTTAAAACTCTTGGTGCAGTGCACACTCCAAAGCGTAATGCACAGAATTGATAATGTGATCCAGACACACAAAATCTTAAGAAACGTTTGAAGTCTGGATCAATAGTGTGTGATGACAAGTATCTTTTAAGTCTGGTTTTACCAGGGAACTTTAAAATTACCTTAGTACATAAAGCTGGAAGTTCTACTCCAACACTAGGTAGTTGGAGTAATTTTCCAATACTAACACTGCAGTGTAGCATAAGGGGAGTGCTATACACAGTACAGTTGTGTACTCTTACCATAAATGTAGATGTTTGAGTGTGTTCACTGTTGCAGTCATGACTGTAGGGTTCTTCCTGCCAGCAGCAGCCCTCGATCGGCCAGAATCCCAAAGTCTGGATTGGGCGTCAGCTGAGGTCGCTTTTATCCTGATGTCAATGCGCCAGGAAGTATAAAGACCTCAGCCGATGCCATTACCCCAGTTTTTCTTGCCCCAGATGTCAGGTGCCCAAAACCTCAGCAGCCAAAATACCTCATAACAGACAATACTCAAAGGAAAAACAAAAGAGGGGGTAGGAGGGAGGGTAACTCAGACTGCAACAGTGAACACACTCGAACATCTACATTTATGGTAAGAGTACACAACTGTACTATGTCCTTCGTGGTTCACTATTGCAGTCATGACTGTAGGGTTGAGTCCCAAAGCTAAGAAAGGGCGGCTGGAGGAGAAACCGAAGGAGCGGCCACAAAACTTTGCAAAACCGCAGAAGCAAAATCGGCCCTAGATTTAGAATAATGAGGGAGGTTGTAATGCACAGAACTCCAAGTAGCAGCCTCTAAAATATCCTTGGTAGGAACCCCAGAAAGAAAAGTTGCTGAAGTAGCAGTAGCCTGGGTAGAATGAGTCCTAACATTAACAGGAACTGGATTGCCATGAAAAGAGCAACAGAACTTGATTCAGTGGGCAATCCACTTGGAAATAGTTTGCTTAGTGATTGCTTTCCCTAGAACAGTAGGAGCATAAGCGACAAACAATTGGTCAGATTTCCTGAATATCTTGGTCCTGTCCAGGTAAAAATGAAGCTGCCTGTGCACGTCCTAAGAGTGCAAAAGACTTTCTTCCTCACTTTGAGGATTAGGATAAAAAGTAGGCAAATGAATAGTCTGATTCAAGGCCACTGCTGAAACCACCTTAGGCATAAAGGTGGGATTAGTCCTTAGGGAAACCCTGTCCTGATGAAAAATAATGAAGGGTTCCACAGCCATGAGTGCTTGCAATTCCAAAATTCTTCTATCAGAGGTTATAGCTAAAAGAAAAGCAGTTTCCAAGACAAACATTTTAAATCTGTGGAAGCTGCAGGTTCAAAAGGAGACAAGGTTAATTTTTCTAAAACATAGTTAAGATCCCAAGTGGGAACAGGTGCTCTTATAGGGGGCCGAACATTTTTAGCCCCTCTAAGAAAATGTTTAAGTAATGGATGAGAAAAAATCGGAGGATCCGTATTATAATGTGCAGAAAAAGCAGAAGCATGAAGCTTGATAGATGAAAAAGATAGGCCCGTATGTAACAACTCTGCCAGATACTTTAAAATCATAGAATGTTTGGAACAGTAGAATCACCACCTTGGACCTGATTCCAGGAGCAAAATCTTTTCCCTTTACCTGCATAAGATTTCCTAGTGATGGGCTGTCTAGCTTCAATGATTACACCAATTACCTGTTTGGAAAGAGTAGAGGTGTTTACAGACCCTGGATCCACCAGGCAGCTAGATTCAGAGTTTTGACATGACTGTGCAGGATCTGGCCGTCCTGTTGAGACAGTAGATGAGGGATTTGAGGCAGAATCCAGGGAGGCTCCTGAACTAGGTTCATCAGAGTGGAATACCAGAATTGTCGAGGCCAATTGGGAGCCAGTAAAATCATTTGTGGTCTGTCCTGTTTTATCTTCAGAAGTACCCGAGGTAGAAGAGGAAAAGGAGGAAAAGCATATACTGAGAGGTGTTTCCAACTGAATGAGAGGGCATCCACTTTCCATGCTAGTTTGTGGTAGGTCCTTGTGCAGAATGTTGGAAGTTGATGATTCTGAGTGGATGCAAAAAGGTCTATGTCCGGACATCCCCATGCTTGTACTATCATCCTGAATATCCGAACATCCAACATCCATTCGTGCGGATCCAAAAGTGTCCTGCTCAATGTGTCTGCCAGAGTGTTGTCTTTTCCTGGCAGGAATTGTGCCTGTAAGTGGACTCTGCAGGTCAGTGCAGTGTACCACAGAGCCATGGCTAACCTGTACAGGGGGTAAGAGTGAGAGCTCCCCTGATTGTTTATGTACCACATCACTGTAGTGTTGTCTGTCTTTATCAACAATTGACCTGGTAGAAGAAAGTCACTGAAGGCTATCAGAACATTCTGTACAGTGAGCATCTCCTTCAAATTTATGTGCAGTTGAATTTGCTCCTTTGTCCAAACACCCTGAAGACATCTCCTGTGCATGTGGGCTCCCCAGGCATAATCTGAAGCATCCGTTGTCAGAACTTGGTTGGTTGGTGGAGGACAAAAAGGCCTCCCCTTGTTCTGGAGACAGGCTTCGGCCCACCAAAGGAACTCTTGCTGTAGACAAGACAAAATTGTGATCACTGTTTCCAAACTGTGGTAATGCTGAGACCACACACTCTTGAGGTACCACTGCAGTTTTCTCATATGCAATCTTGCATATGGTATTCGGAGAATGCAGGAAGCCATGTAACCTAAAGCCTGCAGAACCTTTCTTTCAGTCAGCTGTTTCATTGAAGCCAGGTGTTGGAAAGAAGAAGCCAGTTGCGCTTTTTTGTCTGGTGTCAAGTAAGCCATCTGGGTTGTAGTACTCAGAAGAGCACCCAGGAAAGTAATCTGTTGTGTGGGCACCAGATTTGACTTCTTTAGATTCACTGTGAATCCGAGGTATTGTAGAAGATGCTGCACAAAAGCTAGATGCTGAAGTAGAGTGTCTTTGTTTTCTGCTTGAATAAGACAGTCGTCCAGATAAGGGTATATTTGAATCCCCTTCTGTCTGCAAAATGCCATTACTGGTGCCAGGCACTTTGTAAAGACCCTGGGCACAGTAGATAAGCCAAAGGGCAGCACAGAGAACTGGTAATGCTTCGAGCCCGCTTTGAATATCAGATACCTTCTGCACTCTTGCTTTTTAGGAATATGCAGGTAAGCTTCCTTTAAGTCCAGAGTCACCATCCAAGTGTTCTTGCCCAACATAGGCAGCAGCTGCTGCAGAGTGAGCATCTTGAATTTTGGCACATCTAGGAAGGTGTTTGGTATGGAAAGGTCCAGGATTGGTCTCCACAAATTTTCCTTTCTGGGAACCAGGAAAAGTCTTGAATAAAAACCTTGCCCTAGTTCTAAATTTGGTACCAATTCTATGGCCCTCATAGCTAAGAGGGACTGAACCTGCAGTTGTGCCTCTGCCCATTGATGATTCAGCAGATCTGGCCAACTGTTCGGTCTTGGCAAGGTGTGGAAATGAAATCTGTAACCTCTCGAGACTATGTCCAGAACCCATTTGTCCCGGGTTATGCAGCCCCAATTTTGATAAAAAACAGAGAAATATTTCCTCCCAAAGGTGCTTCCAGGAGAGGAGCCCCTGGAACCAGAAAGGGAGAGTCATAAAGACTGTTTCCGGTAGGGTTGAGACTTATCTTCACCACCTTTGGGAGAGGGGGCAGGCCACTGCCTATTCCTAAAAAGGGTTTGTGCCTGTCCCCTACCTCTGGAATGCCTGAATCTGATTCTCTGAGGCCTGTCCGAGCTTGGAAAGAACCAAGGTTTAGCTGGCCAGTGCCTGCTAAATCTAGGAGGTTGCACCTGTAGAAAATCCTTAACCGTCTGCATAGATTTGGCTTTGTCCTCCATTTTCTTTAATACCTCTTCAGCTTTGGCCCCAAACAAAACATCGTGCTGCAAAGGGGCATCCAAAAGTTTGGCTTTAACCTGATCCGGCAAGCTTTGTTCCTTTAACCAAGCATGTCTTCTAATAACTGCACCAGTTGTCACAGCCCTACAAGAAGCTTCCAAAGAATCAAAACCACAATGCAGGGTATGTTTACCCACTTGTTCAACAGCATGCAATACATCCTGTAACTCCTTGTCATCCGCACCAATAGAAACAGCTGACATCTTTTGTTTAAATACAGACAAAAGGTATTGCTGATACTTTAGCATATGAAATTGACAGTTCAAAGCTTTAATAGACAATGTAGCAGAAGTATAAACTTTTTTACCCCATCTTTCCAAAGCCCTTGACTCTCGGTCAGAGTTGTTTAGCAGGATGTTTAGCAGAGGCCGCCTTAACACCCTTAGGGCCCTGAGAAATTGTTTCCGGATCAGGTGAAAGATTCTTAAAAAGAAACTTGTGAGAATCTGGAATCCTATAATACCTATCTGGTTTGACCGCAGTAGGGGGAAAAGAATCAGGAGAGAGGGAAGCTTCTGAAAAAACATCATCTACAATGCCCAATACAGGAGGAATAGCAAGAGGCTTATGCTGAGGGAGAAGAAGAAAATCCCTAAGCCTTTTCTTGGTTTCAGAGAATTCCTGCCCTTCCCAGTGAAAATGCTCCCTCATATCATGCAAAGTTTCACCAAAAGAATAATCCTCAGGAGGAGAGGTTGAAGGAAAGGAATCTTCAGCATCAGAATCCTCATAAGGAGGAAAGGAATAATCGTGCTCAAGGGAAGAAGCAGAAGAAACAGAAATTTGGTCTGAAGAATCATAATTGGACTGTAATCTAGACTTTCTGTCAGGAGGGGGATGAGAACCCCTGATCATAGATAACAAATCTTCAGCCATCCTAAGCAACTGCCTTTGAGGCCTAGAACCCTGATCAAAAGGCGTCTCTGCTTGCCATTTCTTTTTAGCTGGAGCCGTAGTCATTGTCATAGAATGCAAAACTGAATCCATATTTACATGAAGCTGTGAAGGCCTGAAAACTCCCTCAGAAGCCGGTACCTGCCTACTGGCTCCGGACCCAACTGAGGGAGTAGTATCCGAAGGTCCATTCCCTGGAAATTCTGAAGGCCCCATCAGCTCCACACTGGAGTTGGTACAGGCAGTTGGTTCAAAAGAGGCAGACGACAGGGGCTGCAAAGGCACCTCACTGACGACCGACGAACCAACAACTGGCAATAACTGAGTAATATCCTCTACTTTGGACCTCGGAGGCCTGTCTTTATCTTTGTGCCTCTTACACACACCAGAAGCCGGAAAAGAATCCGAAGACATATTATAATTAAACCTTTTACCAAAATAGTAGAAGGCAAAGTTGTACCTACGCCTAATAGTACGCTGATTGGATCTAGCACAAAACCCACAATTAGCAACGTCATGGTCAGGCCCCAGGCAGGGAATACAATAAGAGTGAAAATCCCTATGAGGTATTTGTTTCCCACAAGAAATACAATTATTACCTTTTTCTGACATCTGACTGGAGCAAGAAAAAGACCTCCTCAACGGGGTACTTATCTTAAAAAATGAAAAATCCTGGAAGTAAATCCAAAAACAGACAGGAGTAGGCCGACCGGCATCAGTGAACTGCTCAGGGCACCGAGCAGCAAGAAAGACTGGGGTAATGGCGTCGGCTGAGGTCTTTATACTTCCTGGCGCATTTACGTCAGGATAAAAGCGATCTCAGCTGACGCCCAATCCAGACTTTGGGATTCTGGCCGATAGAGGGCTGCTGCTGGCAGGAAGAACCCTACAGTCATGACTGCAACAGTGAACCACGAAGGACATCTGAGTGTGCTGTCCTTTGGATGGAATGTTAAACCAAGGTCCCATCTGCTTGAGCTAGTGGTAGCTCAAGTGGATGCAGAATTTCCTTTGGCATTTATTGAAAAGAGCAGGGGAAGTTCACCAGGGTCCTGGCTAAATTTTCCCTAGTCAGTAGGAAAACCACCTCGGGGTGTCTCCTGAAAAGAGGCACATGGCCCAGTGTGACTGACCCAGTCAAAAAAGTATAAATAAAACAAAATAAAACCTTGTATGTAAGGAAAACCATCACAACGGAAAACAACAGGCGTAATACTTCTCTGTGGAAGAGAAACTGTTGCATCACCATAAGATTATACTTAGAAAATTACTGTTTGCATCAGCAATTCCCTCTTCCTACTCAGAATATGTCAGAATATTTATAATGTTAATATTTTTGCAAGTACAGTTACTAATCCACCAGATCTGATCATCAATTAGAAAATATTTAAGGTGTCTTAAATTTTAAATACCTAATTTATTTTTATTTAAACTACTTAAATGAAATGCAGTATGAAAAATTAATTTTCTTTCCAAAATATAACAGTTTAAGCAAGTCAGCAGTTAATTTACAAAAAAAAAAAAATAAGAAATGAAAATAAGACAGGAAATACTATCTGAAACGTCTCTATACTTTCATTTCCATTCTGTTTTGTTTATAGACAACATATACATAAAACTTCCTCCTTCTAGCAACAGTTCATGATGTGCAATATTTTTATAGCTCAGCACTTCACTCATTTTTAAATTGCTAATTTTCCATGGATTTAGACTTTGAATTCCATTTCAGGCCTGTTTTTAATTTCCACCAAGATGGATCACTGCAAAATTCTCCTCTCAAAGGTCCCCTTGGAATATCCACTATTCATATCCCACATGCCAGCAAGAGTATAGTTTCATGATAGCTTCTGTACTCCCTAAAGATAATCTGTAGTTAGAAAATAGTGTGTGTGTGTGTGTGTGTGTGTGTGTGTGTGTGTGTGTGTGTGTGTGTGTGTGTGTGTGTGTGTGTGTGTGTGTGTGTCTGTGGGCGCGCGCGTGTGGGGGTGCTGTGTATGCTATCCCAAGTATAATTTTGCTGAGAATCAAAGCCCATAGCCAAGACAGCAGTGCATACACTCTTTATGTTCTAGATCGAGGATCATACCTTTCAACTGCCCAGATTTTCACACAATGTCAGATTTTTTGGTCTGTTTCTCATAAAATTTGTGATTTTCTGGCAAATCACTGTGATGATCTGGTGATTGAAATCACTAAATAATGACATACATTTGAGTTTCAGACTTCAAAATGCATGTTAACAAAAACGCTGTTATTCTAGAAACTTTCTAAGTTTATAAAAGAAATATTTAAAAGCTGTTCCTATTTTTGGGCCTTTGTCCCCCCCGCCCAATTTTGTCAGGCTTTCTCTAGATTGCTAGCACTAAGTTGAGAGGTATGTATTTTGTTAACTATCTATTGAAACAGACCTCCATGCACTTTCTTGCTATTACTTCATCCTTGTTTGGCCATGGTGGAATTCAAACCCCACTGATGCTAGTGTCACATTTGACGGAGTGGTTACAGCTTCTCTTCACATATGGTGACGGTGGCACTACTCAGCCTCCATATTTGGTGGCAGTGGTGAGAGACCCAGATTGTTTGACATTTGTTGTCTAGCAATGAGGATACTAGAGCTGAAGTTATTCAGCATAAAATAACTTTGTTATCAAAGCTGTGTGCTAACCCTCACAACCACAAGATAAAATAAACAGAAGTCTAGTTGGACACAGCTGCTATTTTTTTTAGTGAGCTTAGTTTAGGAACAAGAAGAAAATGATTTCTGCTAGTGTGTATGCTAAAATGTCAGGTGAGTAAACTGTCAGCTCAGTTGGCAAAAAACTACAAAGCCAGAGGTCTACAGCAGGGTTAATATGTCCAGAAAGGAGATGGCAGCAGCTTTGTCACAATACAGCCTGAATAGAATATGCAGGAGATCAAACAAGGACAGTAATTTCCATTCCAAGAGGACTTTATAGTCCATCTGGAATTGTGGAGTTTTGCTTCTTGAAATCAAGTGCATGGATCTCAATACAGAACAATGAATGCTGCAACTGGATGAAGAAGGGAGAGAAAAGCAAAGCCAGCATGAAACGTAGACAATCATCTTACACCAGAAGCATATGAGTCACTGGGAGAGGACATTCAGACTCACAAAGCTCAAGTCAGTAAAAGACCTATTCAATATAAGGATGGGATGATGTGGATTGTTTTATAATGACCTTTGATATTTAGCATCAAGTTGCCAAGAGCAGCACGTGAAGTTTTTAACTCGATGGATAAAGCAATGCTTGCTGTTTCTAAACTGAGTGATGTTGACTGTTTAAATTATGCCAAAGGAAAAAAAAATGTTTGTTTGTCATAAGGTAATACCCAAGCTGTACAGAAAGGCATTTAGAGACTCCAAGAGAAAGGCAGGTAAAAGTATCATAGCACCACAAGATCATTGGAAGTTACTAGGCTAGTGGCCATAGAGACTTTTTAAGCCTAACCACTCATGCCACAATTATCAGTGCTCAAAGGCTACAACTGCTTTGGTATATGTTTGTGTCTTAGTGCATCTGCAAACTGCCCCTGTCCATAACAGCCAAAGGCAACAAGCCAGGAGTGAGTTTGTGATTTCCCATCCATTGGTCCAAATTGCATTTGAATTGGCTTAGGGAACAGCTCTGTTTCACACGAATTGCTTCACATGTCTGTTCCAGAGATGGGGTAATCTCTTGAGATACATGCCTCTCCATTCAACATGGTTTGCTTGTGTTACAGGCAAGGTTTACATCCTTAGATTGGGTAATTCTAGTGCTGCTTGTTTTATGAATATGTAGCAGACCTATCAGGGCTGGATCGGAAAATTCCTTGCAGGTTAGGCATAGATCGCCCCTTATTAGTTTGTAGGAGACCGAGTACAGGGACAGGGCTTTGAGGCAGTCTGCACAGGACATATTGTTTACAATCTGCATTCTTTTAGTGAGGAACCTCTGTGGGCACTCCAGCTGTTACAAATGCCTGGCCAGGTATATGCCAAAAGGTGCATTGTACTCAATTATTGGTCTTATGAGGGCTCAGTACAGTGAGCCTATGATCTCCTTAGATCTGGATGCCATGCCCTTTCTTATAAGTTGCACCATGTAGAAGGGTTTTCTCAATGCCATGGACACATGGTGATCAAAGTTCAGGTTACTGTCAACCTGAGTTCCCAAGTCCCTTATCACTGGGTCTACTCTTAAGGGAGTGTTATCAATGTTATAATTTTCAGGGGTGGTCATCTTCTCAAATTATATAGTTATGCATTTTTTGCATTGAGTTTTAGGCCATGGTTCTGACACCAGTTATTTGTCTGTGTCAGACTCTCATGGAAGATATCTACATCTTTGGGCGATTCAGTGATTGCACCCACCTTGCAGTTGTTAGCAAATTTGGTCAACCATTTGCCTTGATTTCAGATAAGGATATTCCAAACAGGAAATGTCCCAGTACTGATCCCTGTGGAATATCAACAGTAAAAGGCCTCTTGGTGGAGGTGGATTCCCCCACCCTAACTTCATGTTTCCTGTGAGACATTTGGCTATCCATCAGGTGGCATACGGATTTATTCCTAAATTTGTGAGTTTGTCTATAATACCCAAATAAGGTATTGTGTCAAATGCCTTTGCCAGGTCAAGCTAGGTAGTATGTACACTTTTGCTCTCATCCATGGCTCTAGTGACCTTCTTGAAGAAGTCTACCATGTTTAGTAATTATGACCTGCCTTTGATGAAACTGAACTGGGATGAGTCCAGTGTCTGAAGATTTCCTATGACTTTGTTTATCAGGTCCACAATAATTCTTTCCATGGCATTGCATATAAGACTAGTCAAACTTATGGGTCTGTAGTTCTCTGAGTCTGTTGATGGTCTGCCTTTGACTATAGGAATGACCATTGCAGTCCTCCATTCCTTAGGAATGAAGCCTGTTTGGAAGCTGTGGTTGAATAGAGATACATGTGGACCCAACACATCATATTTCAAGTTATTTATGAGGCATCCTAGGATATTATCAGGACCCAATGATGCAGCATTTTTAGCTCTAGAGACTGCAGTGAGGACCTCTTCTTTAGCGATAGTTGAGGAAAAAATGGTAGAGGATATTTCCTGTGGAGGGAGATTGGGAGTGATGGCGGGTGAAATTGGAGCTAAATTTATTGGCCAGCAAATTTACTATATCCCCTAGTTTGGTATAGGAAATTCAATTTGCTATTAGTTTATCACACTGTTGGGTGTTCCCTTTAAGGTTGCGTACATAACTGAAAAATGCATTATGGTTATCCTTAGCCTGGGAGACTATTTTTGCCTTGAAGTGGCCTTTGGTAGACTTGAGTAGTCCCATAAGTTGCTTGTTGAGCTTGATGAGGGAGTTTTTGGGTCGTTTGTGTATAACCCTTTCTATTTTTGAAAACAATTTTCTTTCTTTTGTTGTACAACTTATTTATACTGGGGGTCCACAAAGGGGGCTTGTTTTTGGGTTTGTCCTAAGTTTATTTTGGTTTTGTACTGCTGTTTCTATGCAGTTATTTGCATGCTTGTACAGGGTTTCCATAAACATTTCCGCATAGACCACCGTGTTCTTGAAATATGTGGGGCTTGGAATTTATGCCATCATTTAATAGGAGGTAGTTAGCCTTGGAAAAGTTCTTAAATGTTCTGCAATTTGCTGGGAATTCAGCCTTTATATTTATTTTAAAGATTACAGCTTTGTGATCTGATTTGAACAATGAGGACGTTACACAAGGAGGGTACAATGTTCCCTCATATTTGTGAGTAGCAGATCCAGGATACTTGCACCCCTAGCAGTTCTGTAGACTAGCTGTTTCAGACAGTTTGCATTGACAAAATCCAGGAACTTTTGAGCCTTTATGTTAGTTGTTGTATATGTATCCCATTTTGTGGCAGGATAGTTGAAATCACCCATGAATATGGTGTTGGTCCGAACTGTGAGTGACTCCAGTACATTCAAACTTGTGGTATGATTATCCTAAGTCATAGACAAGGACCTATAGCTAACTAGCAATAATACAGTAATGAGTAATGGACTTTAGTAGTTGTTAGTTGGGTAGTTAGGACCACCCTTGATGTGCACTTATTTTTATGTAACTTTATAAACCTCCATGTCTTCTCCGTTCTTGTGAAATAGCTGTTCTAAATGAGTGGAAGGCTTTATAGCCTTGTACTGCTGAGGTGCCTTCCGCAGCTTTAAACCATGTCTCAGTAAGTGAACAGATGTCACCATTTCCTAGGGTGAGAAACACTCCCAGAGAGTGGAGCTTCTTGTTGAGACTCCTAGCTTTGAGCAGTAACACCTATAGTTTGTCTTACATAGAATTTACTATGTTGGAAGGTTTATCAGAGTGGCATTGACTAAAAAAGGCACTGCTGGGATGGATGTTTATTTTGTATCCATCAGCCAAATCAAATGGTGTACAGATCCCTGAATCCCCTAGAGTATGATCTCATCCTCAATCTATATCCTCAAAATACAAATATTGGTTTAGAGAATGACACTAATAACTAATGTTTGGAGAAGTAGAATACTGCTCAATGTTAGGCTCATACCTGCTTGGGACACATAATCTGAAATTTCTATCATGTCTCTCTTCATATTGTTCAGGGAGGTACATCTCAGGTCATTAACACCCACATGGACTATGACAGAGTACTGGTTACCCGGTTCGGTGTCTAGTGAATTCTGAGTGCATGTGTGATCTGGCACATCTTTGCGGCTGGCCATTGACTGCCCTAGTGACTGCCAGGCCTAGTCATTCAGTCTGAGGAGACAGGTTTCCAGTAATGAGTATTATGGTAAGTGTGTGTGGTAGTTTGTTTGATGTTAGAATTGAGACATTGTGAGATGTGGTTGGTTTGTTGTAGAGGTGGGATTGTTGTTGGGGAGTGTTTGAGGAGAATGAACTGACAGGATATTGAGAGGTTTTGAGTTTTTGAGGTTTTGCATTTAAGGTTCAGTGCATGTCCAGTTTTATCAGCTGATCCATGGGTTGTGTGTGTGTGTGTGTGTGTGTGAGTGTGTGTGTGTGTGTGTGTGTGTGTGTGTGTGTGTGTGTGTGTGTGTGTGTGTGTGTTGTGTGTGTGTGTGTGTGTGTGTGTGTTATGTGTGTGTTGTTTGAAGATATCGAGTATCTGTGAGTGAGTCTTCGAAGATATTATAGTATAATTACTGTCATAACATACTGTGTCCTGTCATGTTACTCCAGTCTTGATAAGAATAAGGTGCATGATGCTACGTGTACATTGATGCCCATTGCTAAAAGGGAAAGGCTTCCTACAGAGGCAGTAGGTGTACACAGATCTATGTGGATCTATCTTCCTTTTTGTATTTTATGAAATTAATTGCCAATCGGAAAATCCTTGCAATAAATTGGGCCAAGGGACTGGGACGGTAAGGATTGGATATGTAACATGGCTGAGTGAGAAGATGGCAAGGAAAGGAAAGAAGCAAGAAAGTTGTGAACAGGACAGCAGGATGAAGTTAGCCTTAGAGGATTTCACCTGCGACCTTATTTGCTTATTCAGACAAAGGAGAGATTGCTTCCAACTTGGCACCTGCTCCTTCTTAGTCCTTAGTTCCTTCCATTATAGAGTTTGTTTATTGCTGCTGTCCACCAGACAGGTTTAATCTTCCTTGAGGAAGATGATGTGGGTGCTCATATAGTTTTTTTGGTGTAGGCTTGGACATTAGTGCTAGTTCCAACTGAAGGGACAGTGGCTGTGAAGCTGCGTATACCTGCTCTGAGGAGATTGTAGTCAGCTTTGGAAAAGTTTTTTCGTTTGACCCTGATTGGGGGGGGGGCAGGTGTGATGGTGACTTCAAAAGTGATCGCTTTATGGTCAGATCTTACCAAGGAGAATGACACTGTAGGAGTGATACAGTCACTACTCATGTTAATTAGGACCAGGTCCAGGATATTTTCACCTCTCGTAGGGGTGTTGACTAGCTGATCCAATGCACTGGCATTGACAGAGTCGAGGAATCTCTGGGCATTCATGTTTGGGCTAGAATAGGTCTTCCACTCTATGGTTGGGTAGTTAAAGTCACCCAGGATCAGGGGTAGAGGGTTGAATTTTGATGGATTCAAGTAAGTCCAGATGGGTGGAGTGGGCATCCTGAGTCATGGTTGGGAGTCTGTTGCTAGATATGATTTGAATAGGTGTTTTGTCAACAGTTAACTGCACTTGGAATGTCTGCTGTGCGTCATACCATTGACCAGCCTGGAGGCATGTATGTCTTTGATAAATATTGAAACTCAACCTCCTTTGGCTTTGTAGCCCTCCATTTGGGGTCTGAAAGTATGGTAGGATGAGTAACCTGGTAAGGCTGGGGTGCTCTCCACAGCTTTGAACCAGGTTTCAGTGACTGCACAAATGTCAGCATCCTCCAGGGCAAGGAATGCTTGCAATGAGTGCAGTTTCATGCTAAGACTCCTAGCGTTTAGCAGCATGACCTTTAAATTTTGTTTATAAGAATTTTTCATGTTGATAATTTTGTGCTCATGACTCTGCCTAAAAAAGGCACTATTGAGGAGGCAAGAGCTTTTGCCAGAAGCCTAAAGCTCAGGGGAGACAGATGAAGGCCATCTCCAGCAAAGCATCGTGGTCTGTCAATCATATTCTCCCAAGCTGTCAGGTACTGGATCCCTTTGGAATGATGCCAGAAACTAAGCCAATTGTTAAAGTCAATCATTTTCTGTTTGTATTGAGGTATCATTCTGAGTGACGGTAGGATGCTGCTTAAGGCTAGGGACATACTTGCCTGGAACACATATTCAGCAAACTCAATCATGCCTCTCTTCATATAGTCCAGAGAGGTACGTCTCAAGTCATTCACACCAACATGGACTATAATAGAGAGTTATAACAGTACCTGTTGCTAAGACACTTGAGTATGTGCATGATGGGTTCCCTATTTAATTTCGAAATACTGAAAATATGAATTTCAGTATTTCGAAATTATAATAGCGAAGTCTTGAAATACCGGTAAACCAGAAGTGCGAAATTCAAAATCTGGAAGTATGGAGATTTTAAATTAGTGCTTCTGGTGTTGTGCTGTGTGAATGATAAGATGTGAGTTTGGGTATGTATGTATGTGTATGTGTGTTGGTCAGGGGCTTTAGTGTATGTCAGTGTGTGTTTTGACTGTGATGTGTGTGTGTGCGGGTGTGTACAATGTGTGGGAGTGAGTTACCTGTGTGTGTCTGATTGTGCAATCTCGGAGTTAGTATATATAAGTAGGGGGGGTGCAGCCCCCCACATGGTGCATGGGGGCTTGCCCCCCAGCTTATATGTAGTGTAGGATATTATATTTGAGTTGGGGGGGAGTTGTGTGTATGTGTTTGTGTGTGCTGTATCTGTAGTGTACTGTCGAGATTTTGAATTTCGCAGTTGTTGGGTTTTGGTGTTTGGTGTGTTCGGGTATGTAATTTCGAAATACTGAAATTCGGGATTTCAGCATTTTGGGATTACATAGTGAATGCGTGCGTGATATGGCAGATTCTATCACCTGACAAGCAACTTACCGTGACTTTCTCCATGTCTAGCCTAGTGAGGGCACATCTGTGTCTCACAATAGTCTCCTATGACTAGTATATGTTGGGTTTGTGGCTGGGCCTTAGCGGCTGTGAGACAGAGATGTTTGTACTGTGTGTGATGCTTGGTGCTGTGGGTTTTGATGTGCATGTGTTTTTGCTTCAGAGATCTCTTTTGTTTAGGTATATTTTTGTTGAGAACCCTGCATATGTAGGAGTGTGCTGTACAGATGTGGGTGGTGTTAGATGTGTGGTGTTCATAGATTTTGTGCAGACAACCTTCTCAGTGTCAGAAGTACTGGCTTGTGACTGAGACAGCAAGGATTCTAGGTTCTTAATGTGATTGCATCTCTCACATATTGTGTTCCTAGGTGGTAGTAGTAGAGGGTTGTCTGTGTACATAAGGCAGTTGCTACACTGTCTCAGGATGTCCATATCAACCAGACTAGCAGGAGAAACTATAGGAAATTGTCCGTCCATGGTTATCAGAATTTGTGGAAGAGAGGTCAGGGATAGTAGAGTGAGTGCTATCTGAGGAGAGTACCTATAGGTATGAGTAAGGTTGGATAAAATAAATACAGTAGCTGCTGGCAAGGGCCTCACTCACACAGGACTGCTGGTAAGGGAATAAATGCATCTGAGATACCTCACAAAGGGTTAAAACAGCACAGTGGTGGTGCACAACAGGCACACAAGCAAATGCTAGGTTTAAATACCACAAAAATGAAAGTAAAATAGAAACACTGGAATTGACCGGCATGGGATATGGCAGCTGTGGGATGTTTAGAGAAAACAGCTGTACCTGGCTATCACAAGAGTATGTATTCTGTTCTGGTAAAAGGGAAGGAGGTCATTGCCAAAAGGTTCACAGACTCATATTTAACCAGAGTCAAGCCTGCAGTGGTCAGACAGGAACACTATTTGCCTGGTCATTCACTTTCCATTAGAGTCTTAGAAGGGAAACCTTTTCAGGTACCTTTGGCTCAAATCTTTCTGGATTGGGAAGGGGGGTGCACAAGGTAGCAAGCAGGTGGCTGTATTTGAGGATGATCCTACTGATGTCCTAATAAAGAATGAGCTGACAGTTCGTCACTTTGTGTTCATGCTGCTACATGGAATCAGGTATGGAGACAAACATGTAGGGAAGGTAGGAGGAGGAGACTCAGCCAGAGTCCAATCCTCCATCTGGAGTTTGTGATGTGGCTACTTTATTTATTTATTTATTTATTTCACATTTGTTAACTGGGTTGGTCCAAATGAGTTTGCAAACAAACCCATTTTCAATAGAGACCCGAAGGGAAAAGCCCCAACAAACATAAGTAGAGATAAAGTTTGTTTGTCTTTTTTTGGCTATTCCTGGTTAGGGGTCGCCACAGCAGAACTCTGGTCCACTAATGATTGGCAGTAGATTTTTATGGTGCCGGGTTGCCAGCCCACCACCCAACCTTCAGCAAAGGCACGCCCATTCACACATGTCTTTCAGAGGCCACTCGACTGCGGGGAGGACACGCAGACTCTGCACAGAAGGCACTCCAGCCAAGAATAGAACAGGAGAACCTCTTGCTGTGAGGCAACAATGCTATTGCTGTACCACCACGGCTTAAGTAAAGATAACATAACAATATACAAATATTAACTAACAATCGCAATACAAAATAATTGTAAAACAGAAAAGGTTATTAACTATTTGCATTGCACTGATAGTAAGCAACCCATTTTCAGTGGAGACCCAAGGGGAAAGAGCCCCAAAGACATGTGAATCATTAGTAAACATAAGCAAAGATAAACATACAGGACAAAAAACTATTAAAAATAATGCAAATACGAAATTAATTATAAAGAGAAAAATGAAAGAAAAAAAATTATGAACATTAAGGGTAGCACTGAGAGCAGTGGTCTAAAATTTAGGGTCTATATTAGAACATCAAAGTTTCAAAACTTTGAATGTTCTAATATCAACCCCTATTCAGTGAAAGCTGAAAATATCGAAGCAACAGAAAACCACATTTTTTCCCTAGGGAAAGAATTCGGTTGTCTGTTGCTTCGATATTATCAGTGCTGTGGTGGAAAGTTACGTGTCGGGTTCAGGTAAGTGTGCGATTGAGTACGGGTTAGGTTAGTTAGGGTTAGGGTGCGGGTTAGGTATGTGTGCGATTGTGTGGACGTGAGGCTTAGGGCAGGTTAGGTGAGTTAGGGCGTGGGACAGGTAAGTGTGTGATTGTGTGGACGTGAGGGTTAGTGCGGGGTAGGTGAGGTAGGGTTAGGGCGCGGGTGACTGTGCGATAGTGATGGACCTTAGGGTTAGGGCTTGTGTTAAGATAAGTGGATAGTTAGTGGTGTGTGTATAGTTTAGTGTAAGGCTAGCTGTAAGATGTTAGGTGTATATGTGTGGATTGCTGTTTGTTTGGTGTGCTTGTGTTGTGTGTATGTGTTTTGGAACAGCAAGTTTTTTCCCTAGGAAAAAATTTGCTGGTCTGTATGTTCGATGTTTTCAGCTTTCGCTGAATAGTGGTGGAAATTAGAGCATTCAAAGTTTTGAAACTTTGATGTTCTAATATAGACCCAAAATTTACTACATATGAGAGTAAGAACAAAAAAGATAATCGTATTGGAGATAGATAAGAGGGTAGAGTCATCTGTGTATTGTATTACAGATGAGAGACTGCAGGATGAATGTAGGTTGCTGGTAAAAATGCTGAAAAGGAGCTGTCCAAGTATGGAGCCTTGGGGTACTCCTGTTTGTACAGCAAGGAAGGATGAAAAAGCCTGCTGCCATCTAACAGCTTGTTTTCTGCCAGTAAGGTAGGATTGGAACCAGCCAAGAGTAGAAGGAGAGAGGTTTAGGTTGGAGAGTTTGTTAAGAAGGCTGGGATGAGACACAGTGTCGAAGGCTTTAGAGAGATCAAGGAATAGACAGGAGATGAGGAAGTTGTTGTCTCTAGCTTCTGCAACCTTTTTAGTAAAGGATAGTAAGGCAGTCGAGGTACTGTGCTTAGGGCAGAAACCATGTTGCGAGGGGGTGAGGAGATTTTCGTGAATGAGATAGGACAGTAGTTGAGTATGTATACATTTTTCAAGGATCATAGAGAGCAGTATGAGAATAGCAATTGGTCTATAGTTAGAGGGTTCAACAGAGTTGCCACCTTTGTCCAGAGGAGTGGTATAGAAGGATTTCCATATTTCTGGTATGGTAGATTCCTGAATGGAGTGGCTGATTAAGATAGATACAGGATATGCAATAGAGTCAGCAGCAATTTTCAGAAATTGAGGGGGGAGTTTATCAGTGAAGGGAGAGCATGGTTTTAGTTTAAGAAGCAGGGATTTGATATATTTAGTAGAAACAGGTCGCAAGGTAAAAGGGTGAGAGACATGGGAGCACAGAGCTTTAGGGGGAGGTGAGGGTGACACAGAAGCTTTGGGATGAGCAGAGATACCAGAGGGTAGGAGTTTAGAGATGCTGTCTATGAAGTGTTTGTTGAGTAAGTCTGCAGTTTCAGAGGGAGAGTGATTGGGGAAAGGGTTAGGGATGGTAGGAGAACCAGTGTGGAGCAGGCAGTTGATAGTACTCCAGAATTCTTTGGGGTCATTTGGGTGACAGCTTTGAAATTTAGTGAAATATTGGTGTTTATCCAAAATAATAAGTTTTTTACACAATTTCTGAGTTGCTTATAACCTTGGAGAAAGGTGGGAGTTTTAGTGGTTTGCTATTTTTTCCATAGAGCATCTCTTTCATGCATCAAAGTATGAGTAGCTTTTGAGAGCCAGGGTGCAAAATTAGATTTGATTCTGATTTTGCGAGTTGGGGCAAGAGGGTTTAGGACATCAAGGAAAATGTGGTTGAATTTAGTAACAGCATCACTGAGCGGGAGAGTTTTTAGGAAAGACCAGTTGATGGCAGAGAGTCTATAGTTAACGGTTTCAGGGGAAAAGTTAGTCAGTTTCCTCCAATTTCTGGAGAGTTGTAGAGAGACTTCTATCAAGATCCTATGAACAGGAGAGTTTTTTTTTCCTGTTAGGAATGCCGAGTGTAATTACCATGAAAGGGAAACATTCATGAACATATGAGCATATGAACAATACTAGATAAGCGATAATTTGAGAAATATGTTCAAGGGATACAGGCTCACGTAGCATTAGCTTCTCTATCTAGGATGTCAGTACGGGCTATGCTGGAGCACAGCTTTCAACATTTTTTTTTAAATGTAAAGTAACCCATAAGCTGTATTGAAGTTCTGTCAGAAAACTACTTACACTGTAACCTAAGCTTGAAGCTCAATGTCAGTTCTCTGCTTCAATAATTACTCAGAAAATGTTTACGTGAGCATTGTGATGATGAGAGGTATTGCCAGCTGTATCAGGAGAAGTAGGGCAGTGGGTATGCAACATATGCTAGCATAACTAGCTGGAGTTTTGTAAAGCATTCCATGTCATTTGTATATCAAACTGATTGGTACAGATGCTTGTATTGAAAATTTTATTTGTAAAGCTGCTTGTGTTAAAAATGTACCAAAAGTGTGTCTTGCTTTTCAGAAAAAAATACACTTGTTTGTCAGACTGTATTGTAACTAATAAAGTTAATATACTGTAGCACAGGATGCTGTAAAAGTAGAGGTTAATCTCAGTTTGCCAAATCTGAAAAATAGTTTAAACTTAAATTACTTAATTTAGGCCATAAATATTGTATCTTACAGTTCTGATTGCAGCCAGAGATGAAATGTCTGTGAAAACAAGGACTAGGAATCCTGCTGTATTGTCCTAAGCAGTGAGCTAACTGCTACCCTAGAAGGGTAGATGTGTTGAAATGGTTTTGTCTTCCAGATGCTATGACACATCTTAACAAAGTTCTGTCTGTGTGCATTGCAACACATATGTGCAAGAAGCTGGTTCAGTTTCTAGTAAGGGGGGTAGTACGGGAACAAGAAGTCAGGTGACCAGATGTATGTGATGTCATTCTGTAATCCAGCACTGAAATTATGTTTTAGTACTAGATGAGACAGAAGTCTCAGGGCAGTTTGTTTTGAAACCTGACAAAGAAGGATCTCTCACACACTTAATCTTGCCTTGCTTTAGTAAGTAAGCAGGGAATACCACTCTTTAGATCAGTCAGGAAAATATAGTGTGATTAGTTAAGTACTGTTTTTCTGTATCTGTGTGAACCTATTCACCTGTGTTATTTGAATATTTCTTGTGATTGAAACTCTGGCATGTATCATACATAGATATTTAGTATTTTCATGTTCTTTTATTATTTATTATTAAATATGTTTAAACTTCTCATTGTAGCTGGTCTTTTAGAGAATATTTTAACCTTTGAGAGTACTTATATTTATTTGGTGACACTGTGGTCACTCCTGACAGGCTTGCCACATTGCTCAAACACTACCATTTGTGTTAATATTAATTTCACTCAGTATAATACAGTAGCTGCTTTGGAGTGTCTGGTGCAGTAACTACCTTATAATCTGGACAAAGGCCAGTACAGTGAGTGAATCTGTGCCAGCCTTTCCCAGGTGTGTGTGTGTGTGTGTGTGTGTGTGTGTGTGTGTGTGTGTGTGTGTGCAAATCAAATCTTAAACAGTGCGTGTGTCAGCTACTTGGAGGAGGGACACAGAGCACTGGTTTCACAGAGAGAGTGGTAGAGGACTCCGGTTGGAGACTTGGCTGAGGACTCAACTCTACAGCTGTGTGAATGGGTAGTCTTATTGCGGGCCTGGAGAGGGAGAGAGAGGGGAAACCTCCACACTGAGTGCATTCCTTGTGTGTTCTTAAGGGAAATGGTACATGATGCAGAGAGCTGCATCTAGAAATACTATATAGCTATCATTGTATCAAGTGAATGTCCCTCACCGGTGTCAGTGGTGAGGATTCAGGTTCCTCGATTACTTGCCCCGATGAGGGATGTCACAAGCATCACTATACTAAAGGTCAAATTACAAACACATACAAACATGCAAACACAGAGAAAGTCATTTGCTTAGGCATTGTTCAAACCACAAAAGTGAAAGAATAATATTACCTCTCATGTGGGACTTGAACCCAAAACTTCCAACATAAAGAGTTGGTGTCATTAACACTGAATAAGCAAGGACTTCCGGCCAGAAAGATGCTGAGTTTCCCCTTTTGAGCCTTATCTGGAACCTCCCCAGCATATTGATCAAGGTCAAATTCCAGTCAGCTGCTGATGCAACAGCACAGTTAGGGGTGACTAGGAGATGATCCAGTATGCAGCACATAGTAAGAAATTGCAGTGAGTCAGCAGCTGATGCAACAGCACAGTTAGGGGTGACTAGGAGATGATCCAGTATGCAGCACATAGTAAGATATTGCAGTGTTAAAAAATCACTTTGTATCAGGAAAGATAATTACTTCATACTTTCATCAGAGCTAACAATTTTCCATGGAAAGTCGGTGTACTTGACATTTAAACAAGTTTGCAGTGCTTCCCTTATTTTTAGTATTGCAAATTGGCACATATTTTTGCCAAGTGATTTCAATGTAATTTTGTGGTGTGTTGTATGTATAGAACAATACTGTCATCAAGGATTGGGCAATTAACTAAGCATAATACTGAGAAATGTAATAATGTAATATTCCACATTCACTGGTACATAAACAAAACATTCATGTCTATAAAATTGCCTTTGTGAACCTGTAATCTAACCATTTTTGACAGGGGAGTTGCAAATTAAAAAAAAAGAAAAGAAATTCAAACACCATTAACATATCTTAACTGATGTTTCTTGGAGGGTATTCAAATGGATCACATGTGTCTTATAAATCCTCAACACATACTTGACATACACAAAGTTATCACATCGGATGCATAAAAAAGAATCAGAGGCTAGTGTGCATATCTGTGCTACAAAGAAGTGATGGACTACAGAAATATGCAACACTTATTCAGGATTCAGACTGAAAGCCATCATTCTAATAAGGCATTTTATACCCCATGGCACACAAACACATTAAATAAGGTTATTATAATAATCAGAATACATTCTCCAGTCTAATATTAAAAAATTGTTATTCATCAATCCTCTGCACTTTGTAAAGATTGCTCATCTGTGATGATGCCCCACTTAATAAGTCTCCAAGTTCACATGCTCACAAACACAAATAACTCCTCTCCAACACACACACACACACACACACATACACACACATACACACACACACACACACACACACACACACTCACACACACACACACACACACACACACACACACACACACACACACACACACACACACACACACACACACACACACACACACATATATGCATGCACATGCGCAAGCAAATATAGCAATTCACACACACACACACACACACACACACACACACACACACACATGTACGCACACAAACACACACGCACACACACACACACACACACACACTCTAGCATGCATGCAAGCACACAGCCATACATGCATGTACAGACTGGCATGCATATACACGCACACACACACACACACACACACACACACACACACACACACACACAGTCACATGCAAATGGACATGTACACACACGCACACACACACACACACACACACGCACACACACACACACACACACAAACATGTATACATATCATCATCATCTTCTTTCGGCTGTTCCCATTAGGGGTCGCCACAGCGGATCATCTGTTTCCATTTCTTCCTGTCCTCTGCATCATGCTGTTTCACACCAACCGCCTGCATATCCACTCTCACCACATCCATAAACCTCATCTTAGGCCTTCCTCTTTTCCTCTTACCTGGCAGCTCCATCCTTAGCATCCTTTTCCCAATATACCCAGCATCCCTCCTCAGCACATGTCCAAACCAACGCAATCTCGCCTTGCTTTGTCTCCAAACTGTCCAAACTGAGCTGACCCTCTAATATACTGATTCCTTATCCTGTCTATCCTAGTCCCACCCAGTGCAAATCTTAACATCTTTAACTCTGCCACATCCATCTCTGACTCCTGCCTTTTCGACAATGCTACCGTCTCCATCCCATATAACATAGCTGGTCTCACTACCCTCTTGTAGACCTTCCCTTTCACTCTTATTGGTACCCGTCTGTCACAAATCACTCCTGACATTCTTCTCCACCCATTCCACCCTGCCTGTACTCTCTTCTTCACCTATCTTCCACACTCACCATTACTCTGAACTGTTAATCCCAAGTACTTAAATTTATCCACCTTTACCAACTCTACTCCCTACATCCTCACCATTCCTCTACCCTCCCTCTCATTTACACACATATATTCTGTTTTAGCCTTGCTGACCTTCATTCCTTTCCTCTCTAAAGCATATCTCCACCTCTCCAGGGTCTCCTCAACCTGGTCCCTACTCTCACTACATATCACAATCTCATCTGCAAACATCATAGTCCACGGGGCCTCCTGTCTAATCTCATCTATCAACCTGTCCATCACCACTGGAAATAAGAAAAGGTTCAGAGCTGATCCTTGATGTAAACCCACCTCCACCTCAAACGTATCTGTCACTCCCACCGCAGTCCTCACCAATGTCACACTACCCTTGTACATATCCTGTACCACTCTTACATACTTCTCTGCCACTCCCGACTCCCTCATACAATACCACAACTCCTCTCTAGGTACCCTGTCATATGCTTTCTCTAAGTCCACAAAGACACAATGCAACTCCTTCTGACCTTCTCTGTATTTCTCCAATAACACTCTCAGAGCAAATATTGCATCTGTAGTGCTCTTTCCTGGCATGAAACCATACTGCTGATCACTAATCATCACCACCCTTCTTAACCTAGCTTCCACTACTCTTTCCCATAACTTCAAGTTGTGACTGATCAGTTTAATCCCTCTGTAGTTACTGCAGCTCTGTACATCACCCTTATTCTTAAAGATAGGTACCAAAACACTTTTTCTCCACTCCTCAGGCATCCTCAGACTTTCCAAAATTTCATTAAACAATCTGGTTAAAAATTCCACTGCCATTTCTCCTAAGCACCTCCATGCTTCCACTGGTATGTCATCTGGGCCAACAGCCTTTCCATTCTTCATAGCTGTCTTTACTTCCTCCTTGCTAATAGGTTCATAGGTTAGTACTAGGCTAACTGCCCTTGCGAGCCATTGTAAGCCTAGCCCAATTATCCCTTGTGAGACTCGAACCCTGCACCTTGTGTTTGTAAGGCAAACACCTTAACCATTAGGCCACCCTCCCAAAGCATCTGCTTCACTTCCTGATTCACTATCCCCACATCATCCAACCTTTTCTCTCTCTCATTCATTTCATTCATCAGCCCTTCAAAGTACTCTTTCCATCTACTCAACACACTCTCCTCACTTATGAGCATGTTTCCCTCACTGTCCTTTATCACCCTTACGTGCTGCACATCTTTCCCAGCTCTGTCTCTCTGTCTAGCCAATCGGTACAGGTCCTTTTCTCCCTCTTCAGTGTCCAATCTCTCATACAACTCTCTATATGCCTTATCCTTAGCCTTCGCCACCTCTCTCTTTGCCATGCGCCTCATCTCCTTATACTCATGTCTACTTTCTTCATCTCTTTGACAATCCCACTTCTTCTTCGCCAGCCTCTTCCTCTGTATACTCTCCTGTACTTCCTCATTCCACCACCATGTCTCCTTGTCCTCCTTCTTCTGTCCAGATGTCACACCAAGCACCTTCCTAGCAGTCTCCCTTACTAGCTCTGCTGTAGTTACCCAGCTATTTGGTAACTCTTCATTGCCTCCCAGTGCCTTCTTAACTCTTCCCTAAACTCCACCTCACAATCACCCGTTTTTAACTTCCACCATTTAATCCTTGGCACTGCTTTCACACTCCTCCTCCGCTTCTTGATCACCAACATCATCCTGAAGACCACCATTCTATGCTGCTTAACTACACTTTCCCCAGTCACCACTTTACAGTCTCCAATCTCCTTCATAGGATATAATCCACCTGTGTGCATCTTCCTCCACTCTTGTACGTCACCCTATGCGCCTCCCTCTTCTTAAAATACGTATTCACCACAGCCATGTCCATCCATTTCACAAAATCCACAATCATTTGACCTTCTGCATTCCTCTCCTTAACACCATACCTACCCTTCACTTCCTCATCCCCTCTGTTCACTTCACCAACATGCCCATTGAAGTCCGCTCCAATCACTAGTCTCTCACCCTTGGGTACACTCACCACCATCCAACTCAATCCAAAATTTTTCTTTTTCATCCATTGCACACCCAACTTGTGGAGCATATGCACTAATAACATTCATCATTACACCATCAATTTCAAGCTTCATAAACATCACTCTATCAGACACTCTCTTCACCTCCAAAACACTCTTGGCATACTGTTCCATTAGGATAACCCCTACCCCATTTCTTCTGCCATCCACACCATGATAGAACAATTTGAAGCTGCCTCCTATACACTTGGCCTTACTTCCCTTCCATCTGGTCTCTTGCACGCACAATATATCAACCTTCCTTCTCTCCATCATATCATCTAGCTCTCCCCCTATACCAGTCATACTGCCAACATTCAAAGTTCCTAACCTCAGTACTACACTCCTAACCTTCCTCCTCTCTTCCTGCCTTCATACATGCCTTCCCCCTCTTCTTCTTCTTTGGCCAACAGTAGCCCAATTTCTGCCAGCACCCTGTTGGCTAACAGTACTGGTGGTGGTCGTTGTTAACCCGGGCCTCGACCGATCCGGTATGTAATTATGAAAAGTTCTCCGCATCAGTAATTTTTGGCAGAGGTTTTACACCGGATGCCCTTCCTGATGCAACCCTCCCCATTTATCCGGGATTGGGACTGGCACAAAGAAATGCACTGGCTTGTGCATACCCAGTATACCCTTTTAAAAAGAAGTCCACCAGGCTAAGTAGGCATTATCAGCCTTTGACAAAGACAAACTGGGTTGGATCCAGCATCTAAAGGTTTCCTATGTCATTATTAATCATATCCATGATAATTCTTTCAATGATTTTTCATATGCGACTAGTCAAATTTATGGGTCTGTAGTTCCCAAGGTCCATTAACAGACTGCTCTTGTGCAGAGGGATGACCATTGCAGTCCTCCAATCATGTGGCAGAAAGCCTATCTGGAGGATATGACTCCAGAGGTCCAGATAGGTCATGCTTCAGGCCATTTAGGAGGCATCCTGTCATATTATCAGGGCCCATTGATGAGGTGTTCTTAGCCTTAGGACCTGCTCTCTAGTGATAGTTGGAAGGAGGTTACTGTCACAAGTGCAACATTACCTGTACAAAATCTGGTAATGCTGACTCCACAACCCACTTTCACTCATGCCCACTCCCTCTCCCTTTCACTCTGTTCCAATCAACTTATCTATCATCAATTTCACCACAGGTATCTAAAAGCCTTTTCTCATCCAAGCAAGAAATTTTAATGGGTATCCTACCAAGCACATCACAATGTATTCCTACCAAGCATATCACAATGTATTCCTACTAATCACATCACAATGTATTCCCACCAAGCACATTACAATGTATTCCTACCAAGCACATTACAATGTATTCCTACCAAACACATCACAGTGTATTCCTACCAATCACATCACAATGTATTCCTACCAAGCACATTACAATGTATTCCTACCAAGAACATCACAATGTATTCCTACCAAGCACATCACAATGTATTCCTACCAAGCAAGTTACAATGTATTCCTACCAAGCACATCACAATGTATTCCTACCAAGCACATCATAATGTATTCCTAATAAGCACATCACAATGTATTCCTACCAAGCACATTACAATGTATTCCTAATCAAACACATCACAGTGTATTCCTAACAAGCACATTACAGTGTATTCCTACCAAGCACATCACAATGTATTCCTACCAAGCACATTACAATGTATTCCTACTAGGCACATCACAAAGTATTCCTACCAAGCACATCACAATGTATTCCTACTAAGCACATCACAGTGTCTTCCTACCAAGAACATTACAGTGTCTTCCTACCAAGCACATCACAATGTATTGCTACCAAGCACATCACGATGTATTCCTACCAAGCACATCACAACATATTCATACCAGGCACATCACAATGTATTCCTACCAATCACATCACAATGTATTCCTACCAAGCACATCACAGGGTCTTCCTACCAAGAACATTACAGTGTCTTCCTACTAAGCACATCACAATGTATTCCTACCAAGCACATTATAATGTATTCCTACCAAGCACATTACAATGTATTCCTACCAAGCACATCACAGTATATTCCTACTAAGCACATCACAGTGTATTCCTACCAAGCACATCACAGTGTATTCCTACCAAGCAGATCACAGTGTATTCCTACCAAGCACATCACAATGTATTCCTAACCAAGCACATCACAATGTATTCCTACCAAGCACATTACAATGTATTCCTACCAAGCACATCACAATGTATTCCTACCAAGCACATCACAGTGTATTCCTACCAAGCACATTACAATGTATTCCTACCAAGCACATTACAATGTATTCCTACCAGCCGCATCACAATGTATTCCTACCAAGCAAATTACAATGTATTCCTACCAAGCACATTACAACGTATTCCTACCAAGCACATCACAATGTATTCCTACCAAGCACATTACAATGTATTCCTACCAAGCACATTACAGTGTATTCCTACCAAGCACACCACAATGTATTCCTACCAAGCACATTACAATGCATTCCTACTAAGCACATTACAATGTATCTTCTATTTGCTAATACTTAGGTGTATCATGATCTTATCAAATATTACTGGGTCATCATACAAGTATTGCTGCATTAGACAATACTTCTTACAAAATTTGTCAAGTTTAGAGTAAAAAGCTTGTCTCTCTAACTAACTACCAGAATCATTTTAGAGGATACTCCTCTTTCTGGAAATGATAAATGGATATGAAAATACAGAAAATTGTTGTATAAAAGATTTGTACCTTCCAAAGTACATAAAATGCATTTTCTTATTGCCAATTTAATACCTAGATATACCATAATCTATATCTCTCTTAGGTAAGTACTAGGTTAGCTGCCTTGCAGGCAGTTTTAAGCCTTGTCAAGTCCTCTCAAAGATGAGAATCAAACCCTCTACCCTGTCATTATGAGATAGACACCTTAACTGTTATGCTAACTCCCAATGCAATGTAAACAATGTATGTATTTAAATATGTAGGTGTCTAAGAAATACTTCTGTAATTTTTAAAACTGCATAAAGAATTCTACTGGAGCTTTTTTCTCCATGGGCTTCTGCAGGAAAGAGCTCTTGCCCAGTCAGATTTTCCCAGTCAACAGACAATTAAATAACTAAATCACTAAATAAATCTATCCCCTTACTTAACCCATAACCTAACCATAAAACATTCACATTCACATGCAAACTAAATCTTTTCCCTTACCTAACCTTTACCCTAACCCTAAGACACTTACACTAACACACACACACACACACACACACACACACACACACACACACACACACACACACACACACAGTCTATCCTCTTACCTAACCCTAACCCTAAAACACATACACACACACAGGAACTCCCATCCCCACCACTTACTTTTTTCAACCAACCCAGAAGTCACCAAATAAAACATTGGTATAAACAGCCCTTCTCTCAAAGTGCAAAATGGTTCACTTATGTCACACAGATTAGTGTTGACCAAGTGAACTGTAAATATATATTCCACCACTTCCCTCTAGGACGACAATTGCAATTGAAATATGTGAGATTATTTACTTAAGTTCTGTGCCTGTTTTATATAGTGTGTAAAGCCAATTGTTGTATTTTTATTCTCTATTTCAACTACATGTATAGCCAATTGTTTTATTTTTATCTCTATTTCAAATATTTTTATTGTCTTAGCATCTATTATGTTATCTGTACCTTCTTCTTTTTCTCCCGGCCTCTACTGAAAATGGACATGTATCCAGCTAGACTAGCCCGGTAAACAAATGTAAAATAAAATAAATAAATAAATATATATATATATATATATATATATATATATATATATATATATATATATATGTATATATAAAAAATGTATAAACATACATGCACACACACACACACACACACACACACACACATATATATATATTTATTTATATATACAAGTGATTATATTTAACTACATCAGCATTTCACTTCGACCAAAAAAAATATTGACAAAAACAAAAGAAACAAAACATTGCTTCATTTCATCTAAAACACATTTTGACACTACACTTCACTGAACCACATTTCATTGACAACTTCATACACAATAAATGGGTCTACTTCAGAGTAGCAAAGTTCCAAAAAGCCGAAGGCCAAAACGCTGAGACAAGAATGACAAAAGTTAAAATGATGAACTGCCTAAGTATTTCCAAGGCAAATAAACACTTGCCCAGCATGGGGAATCATGCCCTTTTCCCCACTGTAGTGCAATCCTGGAGTTGGTATATATAGTTGGGGGGTGTGAGGTGTGCGTCCCCTGACATAGGTAGGCTTTAGATAGTGTGGTGTGTTTTAATGTGGTGTTGGATAAGTGTTTATTTGCCTGGGAATACTTATGCAGTTCAGCATTTTAACTTTAGTGATTCTCGTCTCTGCGTTTTTGTCTTTGGCATTTTGGAATTTCGATATTACAAAGTAGATCTGAATAAATATACCTCCAGAAGCTTTTCTGCAGGGGAGCAAGCTCTCCAGCACCCCACATGTTGGTGGGTTCCACCCAACATAAACATACTAACTCCATAGTTGTGGAGAAAAAAAGAATGCTGTTACACACTGAATCACTGCTAGTGCACATACTTAAACTTGTAAAGGCAGTGACACAACATAACAGAGGGAGTTATCATGGCAAAAATACTGATCATCACCAATTTGAATTGTAATTCCTGTCCTCCAAAAGCACAGCAGCAGTCATTTTCTATACCATTACACACTTTTCAATGAAATGAGCATCCATCAAATGCAATGTCAGTGAAAAGAGTGTTACATTAAATTAACCACTCTTTCTCTTTGTCAATAAAGTGAAATGACAAATGAATGGAACCCACATATGCATATATTCACATATAAATATATATATATATATATATATATATATATATATATATATATATATATATATACATACACACACACACACACATACACATATATGGATCGATGTACCTTTTATTGAAAAAGTGAATGGCACTCATATTGCCTCCAGTCCAACATGCATGATTCCAAATACAAACTAGAGCATACAACTCAAAAATCATAATTTTTGCAGGTGTCTGCACCACCACTCTCGCTGCTTCTAACTTACACTGACTCTGAGACTGCACAATAGTGGTGAAAGGCATATTTCACATCCTCATTGTTACAGCAGTCTCACACCAGCAACTTTGACCAGCTGATCTGTCAACTAAACAAACTCAACAGAGCAGCTGTTGACCATACAATTGTTGATTATCTAAGGGGAAGCCATATATACATACACACACACACACACACACACACACACACACACACACATATATATATATATATGGATCAGTGTCATTTCACCAAAAATTTCTGACATAGGGTCCAAATCGCAGAAAATCCATTTTGCCAAAAATAGGACTGACAGTGTATATGCCCTTTTCCACACTGTAGTGCAATCTCGGAGTGAGAATATTAAAGTAGGGGGTGTGGGAGGCTCCCCCCCTGCTTATATGTAGTTTAGATGCATTTGTTTGATTGTGGGGGAGAGTTTTGTGTTTGTTTATGTGTATACTGCATGAGTAGCGTAGTTTCGGGATTTTGAATTTCGTGGTTGTGTGTTTTCGGATTTGTGAGTTGTGCTTGGGTTTTCGGCTCTGGGATTTCAGTATTTCGAAATTACAAAGTGGACTCATATATATTGTATGTGTGTGTGTGTGTGTGTGTGTGTGTGTGTGTGTGTGTGTGTGTGTGTGTATAATCATTTGCCAATGTCCCTTTACATTGACAGTCCGCTCATCAATGCTGAAATATTGATTTCTCCATCGATCGATTAAGTCTACAAATCATAACCCATAACAAATGGAAAAAAAAATAAGGCTTACTTTTTGCAATCATCACACACAAAAGTTTATATATATATATATATATATATATATATATATATATATATATATATATATATATACAGTACACTGCTTTGTCTAGACAGGCTGTTTAATTAAATAACTCTTTCTGAATGCTGCCTGCTGATTCTGGAAGGAAGTGGCAGCGTGTCTATTCATAAAGTCTGCAAATCAACACAAAAAAGAACAAATACCTTCATTTTTCTGTCAGATA